>NW_027040541.1:82500-270790 GCF_037179485.1 Ochlerotatus camptorhynchus
TAATTTCAACCCTAGTACGAAAGATTCATCACAGAACTCCAACAAAAAATCTTTAAAATACTTCAAGGGGTTTCTAAATAAAATTGCGAAAAATTTCTGCTGTTTTGAACATAGTTAAAAGAAATTTTTGAATAGATTTTCAAAGGAATCAAAGCCTCCGGATAGGCTCAAGGGAATTCTAAGGAAGGATTCCAATTAAATTCTTAGAAGGGGTTGCAAGGAAATTCTAAAAAGAATTCAACGGTTATTATTACGCGGAGTGTTTTCTGGTTTTTTTTTTCAGAATAATTTCAAGATAATTCAGAGCAGAATTCCAAGTAAATTTTTCTGAACAACGAAAAATTAAAACCCCGGATAAGAATCATTTAGTTTCGGTTTTTACAAATATTTGTTTCCAAAGTCCAGCATCTTCAATATTTTCTTTTAAGGACCATGCACTTAACATCTGAAATTGAAACGACAAAAATCAATTTTCAATATTGCTGAGTGATTAAATTTTAAAAACAATAAGACGGAAACTGAAGAAATTATGCAGCAAATAGAGCAAGAGTAAAGGATCACTCTGTTTTAATGGTTTATTACGAAATTCTGGTGTAAAAATGTGTTCATATGATATGGTTAATTTATTTTTCCCGGTTCTTTCGCCGAATTACCGGGTTTTTCCCGGTTTTCCCGGTTACTTTTTAAATTTCCGGTTTGCTGGCCACCCTGCAATCAGACAAAACTTTCAGAGCAAGTCTGGATAAAACTCCTAAATGATATTATATACGGTGTATCTCAAAATTGATCTTACACCTTAGAATTTTTTTAAACATGGTGAATAGGCATATTTTTTTAAATCGCGGCTGGTGATTGAACTGATGTATATTGATTTATTTCTATAATTTTGGTTTTTATTTGAGCAGCCTGTATGAAGTTAGATTATTTCAGTAAAACGCTCGATTTTCAACTTTTTACCTAGTGGACGAATTTTAGTGAAATTAGTGGCATATGAAGGATATTTATCACGACTAAAAATGGGCAAAATTTCAAAAAATTATGTTCATTTTATTTCAAGAAAAAGGCGTTTTCCTTAAATTGCTCGAACTTTTTGTAAACTCAACCAAATATGCCCAATACTGAGCCAATAATTGATAAATGTATGCTTAGTCCGCTGCCAAAAATTAATTTCCTGGTGCGTGTAGCCAATTTTCAGTGAAAATTTATGTTTACTTACTTTTGCTAATCCAACGTCTCTCAGAATTCAGGAAATGTATATTTAGTATGCCTTGTTTAGCTGTTTCCCATAAAATTGAACTAGCTTCCGTAGTATTGGGAAACGTGATTTTTAGGCCAAATCGGCGGGAATCGTCTGAATGTCGCCTGCGCCACTGGTTGTTAGTATTAAAAATTGGCTATGGTTGAAGTAATTATTCCACTTTAGAAAATATCAAGTTTCAGAAAAGCACTACGGATCCAGCTTGTAAAACGATATTTCAAACAAATTTTCCATTTGTGAAACTCGTAGATCCGACAATGTTCTATTTTTTTTTTTTTTTTTTTATAATTACTTTATTTGTACAGGCTCAATCGAATAAACTTTACAGAGCCGAGTTATCCTTTGCGTTATACATTATTACTGTCTTAAATTTAAAGTTAAAGGAACTGGACCGAGTACTCGCGGTTGTCTCGAGGTTAGTGGAGATTTACAATTTTTTGGATGGGAAAAGGGAAGAAGGAGGTTTGAAATGTGGTTTACGATACAACTATTTAATTAATCCTAAAGCATGAAATTATTTCTATTCATCTTGAAAACAAACATTGAAAAAAAAACCCACACGTAGAAAATACAAACTAAGCACAAGGTTAATCAAACTTACAATCTAAGGTTAATATCCTTAAAGTAAACATATATGAGTTTCATAAACTCCAGATCGCGTCTAGCCAAAATATCCCGAACTGGAACATTAGGTTGTCTACCTCGAGCCCGAAGGGAATCATAAAAATGTGATCTGACTCCACGATACTCCGCACAAGACCAAAGGATGTGATCAGCGTCCTGGTAACCTTGTCCACATTCACAGAGATTGCTGTCTCCCAACCCCACACGGAACAAGTGAGCGTTTAGACAATAGTGATTGGACATGAGACGAGACATCACGCGTATGAAGTCTCGACTCAAGTCCAACCCTTTGAACCATGCAAACTCCGACACCTTAGGGATAATTGAATGTAGCCATCGTCCCAAGCTCCCTTCACTCCATTGATGTTGCCAGCTAACGAGCGACTGCTGACGATAAATAGAGAAAAATTCACTATAGGCGATCTGTCGATCATAAATGTCGCCTTCCATAGCGCCCACCCTCGCAAGTGAATCCGCCTTCTCATTGCCCAAAATTGAGCAATGCGAAGGGACCCACGCAAAGGTGATGATGAAAGAGCGCACGGATAAAGTACTAAGCAGTTCTCGTATTTTCAAGAGAAAATACGAGAAGTGCTTTACCGGCCTAATGGAACGGATAGCCTCGACAGAACTGAGACTATCCGTAAAAATAAAGTAGTGGTCTGGAAGAAGTGAAGCAATAGTTTCCAAGGTGTAGTGAATTGCTGCCAGTTCAGCTACATACACAGAACAAGGAGCTTCAAGTTTTCGAGAGGCGCTATGAAATTCATTAAATACACCAAAACCAGCGGACTCCTCTATTAGAGATCCATCTGTGAAAAACGTTCTTGCAGAATCAACATGGCCAAACTTTGCAGCGTATAATGACGGAGCAATCATAGGACGATGATGCTCTGGAATTCCGCGGATTTCCTGCGTCATAGATAAATCAAAATTCACTGAATTGCCGAAATCGGAGAAGATTACACGATTGGGAATATTTCTTGAAGGGCTGACATCCTGTGTTAAATATAGGTAGTACAAAGTCATAAAACATGTTTGAGGATTTAGCTCCAGAAGCTTCTCAAAATTTTCGATCACCAGTGGGTTCATTACTTCGCAACGGGTGAGGAGCCTAAGAGATAACTCTGAAAAACGGACGGATAGTGGCAACATGCCCGCCAGCACTTCGAGACTCATAGTATGAGTCGAGTGCATGCATCCTAACGCGATACGAAGACAACGATACTGGATCCGTTCCAGCTTGATGATGTGCGTTTTAGCTGCCGACTGGAAGCAAAAACTACCGTACTCTAAAACCGATAAAATCGTTGTCCGGTACAACGTCAGAAGATCTTGTGGATGGGCTCCCCACCACGTTCCGGTAATTGATCGAAGGAAATTGATCCTTAGTTGGCATTTTCGTCTCAGATACTCAATGTGGGATCTCCAGGTGCATTTGGAATCGAACCAGACCCCGTGATATTTAAAAGACATGGAATGAGTGATCGGTTTACCCAAAAGTTGAAGCTTCGGTTGTGCTGGGCTATGCTTCCTAGAAAAAACGACCAACTCAGTTTTCTCCGTGGAGAATTCGATACCTAGCTGAATAGCCCAAGTAGACAAATTGTCCAAGGTATCCTGTAAGGGTCCTTGCAGGTCAACCTCTTTTGGCCCTGTGATAGACACTACGCCGTCATCTGCAAGTTGTCTCAACGTGCAATTGTCACTAAGACAGACATCAATTTCTCTAACGTAGAAATTGTACAAAAGGGGGCTTAAACATGAGCCTTGGGGGAGACCCATGTAGCTAAATCGAAAAGCTGTAGAGTTTCCATGAGAAAAGCTCATATGTTTTTCTGACAGCAAATTGTACAAAAAATTATTCATTAATGGAGACAATCCACAAGCGTGGAGTTTCTCTGAAAGAACTTCAACGGATACTGAATCAAAAGCCCCCTTGATATCCAAGAACACAGAAGCCATTTGCTCTTTCTTAGCAAAAGCTAACTGAATTTCCGAGGAAAGCAACGCGAGACAGTCGTTCGTTCCCTTACCCCTACGGAAACCAAATTGAGTATCTGAAAGAAGGTGGTTCGTCTCAACCCATTTGTCGAGGCGAAAAAGGATCATTTTCTCCATCAATTTCCGAATACACGACAGCATCGCGATGGGCCGATACGAATTGTGATCCGACGCGGGTTTATCAGGCTTTTTAATGGCTATCACCCTCACTCGTCTCCAATCGTCGGGAACAATATTGAGCTCCAAGAACTGATTGTACAAGTTCAACATGCGCCTCTTAGCGACGTCTGGGAGGTTTTTCAGCAAGTTGAACTTGATTCTATCAGATCCCGGGGCAGAATTGCCACACGAAAGAAGAGCGAGTGAAAGTTCCACCATTGAAAAAGGCTGACTGATGTCGTCTACCGAATTCGCGGTTTCGCGAGGAATCAACTGCGACGGCACGGAATCCGGACACACTTTTCGCGCGAATTTAAGAATCCATTGATCCGAGCATTCCTCGCTTTCGTTGTTAGTAGACCGGTTACGCATTCTTCGCGCCGTACTCCAAAGCGTATTCATAGACGTTTCGCGCGACAATCCGTCTACAAACTGCCGCCAGTAACCCCGTTTTTTGGCCTTGATGAGCCTCTTGAGTTCGCGTTCAAGAGATGTGTATGCGTTGAAATGCTCGCGTGTTCCGCGTTTCCGAAAAAGTTTAAACGCGTCGGACTTTTTACGGTAAACCTCCGTGCATTGTTGATCCCACCAGAGCGATGGTGTTTTCTTACGAATAGACGATCGCGGCACCGGTCGTGTTTGAGCTTGAAGTGCGCTGTCGACGATGAGATTAGAGAGGAAATTATATTCCTCCAACGGCGGAAGCTCTTCCACTGACGATGCTGTATCGTCTATCGCGGATTGGAACTTAGTCCAATCGATGTTGCGGGTTAGATCATACGCGACGTTAACGGATTCTGACGAGTTGAACCCACTGGCAATCGAAATTTTGATCGGCAGATGATCACTACCGTGCGGATCCTGGATTACATGCCAAGTGCAATCCAACGATAGTGAATTGGAGCAAAAGGTGAGGTCTAATCTGCTACCATTCGAGGATGGACCAGCCAAACGTGTTACTTCTCCATTGTTAAGGATTGTCATGTTGAAGTTGTCGCAGAGATCATAAATCAAAGTAGAACGGTTATCATCGTACAGCTCCCCCCAGCCTGTACCGTGGGAGTTAAAATCTCCCATGATCAACCATGGAGCGGGAAGTACCGCACATATGTCGAAAAGTTGTTTGCGATTAACAGAGACTCTAGGAGCAATATATACAGAAGCAATACAAAGGCTCTTACCTTTAATGGTAGCCTGACATGCGACAACTTCAATACCGGGGAATTCGGGAAGATTCACTCTATAGAAGGAATGGCACTTTTTGATCCCCAAAAGTACCCCTCCTCCACGTGAATCCTCACGATCCAATCGAATAATGTTAAAATCAAAAAAAGGGAGATCAATTTCTGAAGAGAGCCATGTTTCACAGAGGGCAAATGCATCGCAATTATTGTTATGGACTAAATACTTGAACGAATCTAATTTCGGAATAAGACTTCGACAATTCCACTGTAGAACAGTGATCAAATCCCCGACCTCGTTTGGAAAATTATCCATCGAAGGAGATGATAGCTGCAAGAAGGGGCCATTTTGAAGTCAATTGCTTCAAGAAGGATTTCACAGTCGGAAGCAATGTGAGGACAATGCTTTTCAGAGGATCAGAAATGTTGAGGTATTTGAGAATACCGTCCACAATGTCATCAAATGAGAACAGCCCAGATGAAGAAGGGGTTTCTGTTCTTAAAATTGGGGCATCAGGGGTTTTGGATGTCCCCGGAAGAGGTGGAAAATCCTGGGTATAATCAGTTCTGCGGAATCCAGGAGGAGTAGAAGTCTCCTTTTTTCCACCACTCCTTGATTTGGGCAAGCTGATTTGGGGTTCTTGATCTGCAACTTTCCGCGAACGGATGCGTTTTCGTTTCCGGGCAGAACCTTCCGGAAAACTGAAAGAAACTCCCTCCTCAGCCAAGTCAGAGCCAGACTCGTCATCTGACAAAAGAGCGAAGGGATTTGTTTCGTTGGTCGATGGCTTGGCTGTCTTAAGCATTTCTGCAAAAGACCGCCTGGAACGTTCCTTAAGGGAGCGTTTCATTTTGTCCCCGAGCTGTTTGTACGCCGGGCACGACGAGAGAGCATGAGGAGGAGTTCCATTGCAGTACACGCATTTTGGTGCAGTAGCTGCGCAGGCGCCATCCTCATGCTTCTCCCCGCATGTGGAGCAGCGTGCCTTGTTGCCGCAGTGGGAGGCCGTATGTCCCAACCGCTTACAATTCTGGCAGTTCATGACCCGAGGTACAAACAACCGCACAGGAAGACGAAGTTTTCCCAGCTCGATGTATTGAGGAAGGGCAGATCCAGAAAAGGTCACCCGAAACGAGTCTGGGGTAAAACTCTTTTTACCCTCGCTGAGCAATACTGACTTCATTCTATGAACGGCCAGTATCTTTACCGGAGGAAGCAAGGGGTTCTTGAATCGGCCAACCGCTTGCTTCTCCAGTATCTCGGGGTTCAGGCTCGCCTCAGTGACCACGCCTTCGATCTCCACATCAGAAGCTGGAATGTACACCCTATATTCCAGTGTGAAAAACTGGGAAACAGCAATTTCATTGGCCTGTTTCAGGTTAGCGACGGTCACACGAAGTTTGTTGTGCCTAACCTTCGTTATTTCGGTCACGGCAGAGAATCGCTTTGTCAGATCATCAGATATCTGAACAACATTCAAGGGTTTGTTTTTGGGCTGAAAATAGACAACCCATGGGCCAGTCGAGTCATTCGGATAGGCCCGCAATCTGGTGCTTTTCTCATCCTGCCCATTGACAGACTGAGACGACGAACCAGGGATGACATCATCATTATTCTGAGATGAATGGTCATCCATGTCGTCTTCTGACAAAACATCCATTTTGTTCAACTAGTGGGAGCGCAAAACGCTCTCCCACTGAACGCACAGACACAATACACAGAAAACACTACAAACACAGAAATACAAAATGAAAATTTAACTAATGGAGGAGGAAAAGAAACAAAAAAAAAACAAAAACTTATCTGATAATTCTATACTTCTACCACCGAGCGTTATATGTGTAGGCGTTTACACAGATGGCTGGAAGAGACGCGCTGCGTGGATGACCTTCGTTGTGGTGCACTTGATCGAGGCTCGGTACTCAGCGCACACAGGCGCACGATGATTGATGAACGATGTAGATGTAGAAACGGGTGCTCACACTCGATGATGATGATACGTGAGCGCGTATGCGTGACCACGCAACGATGATGCCCAAATTGGTTTGCGAATTACCAATAGCACGGATTAATCGTTCCGAAAATGACACTTTCTACTACAAAAAAAACTCACTTTTCGATCAATTTACCGGGAACTATGCCAGGAGTCAGTTAGTGAGAAAAAACTGATAATTTATATCAAGCGAATACCGAGAAAACTTCCAAAACAACGGAGCGCGAAACAAGTGGACCGTACTTCTTGCTAGGACGCAGTGGGATGACAATGTTCTATGTTACTACGGTTAATGAACTAGTACGTCAAGCATTTTTTTAGTTATATTCATATGCCGTAAAACTGAATCCATGTAACGCGTAACTCAAACGTAAAATAATTTTCAACAGAATAAACAGTCATTTCTAGTGCCAGTTGCTATTTTCATCAATCTCTGAAATCATAAATTCATAATAACGTTTGCTGTTCTCTTTCACGATTATTCACTGTTTTGAAAGTTTTGAGATGTCTAATGCCTTTCCCATGTTTCTTCGATTTCGTATGCTTCGAAGTTTGAACAGAACTTGTATCTAAATTGAAAGAATTTGTTGACCATGCAAATCAAAGTTTGCCACACGGAGAAACCGTAAACTAAAACAGAAACCAGGGTTGGCATGCTCATTACCTTACACCAATTACTCTTTTGTTAAAAACATTTTACTCCATTGATGAAACTTGGTTTTACTTTAAGCAATTGATAGTTCCGTTTAGAGTACGGCAGTGTGAAAATCGTATCGTATAAAAATTACCACTTTAGTCTGTTATTTGAAATTAGCATCTTCAACTATGTAAATCATTGACTTCACACAGAAGTAATAATAAACAATAGTCAAAGTACATAACTCTGGATGGGAGCATACCATCAATTACTGTCATTGGTCGAAAGGTACAGTAGCAGCACCTACCCCACCCGTGTCCCCTCGAGATCGTCAAGTCAACGATGACAGGAGCACATACCGTGGTAGGGGTAACAATAGCTGCAATTTCCAAACCTGCGACTGGATGTCTTCCTTCAAATAAGAACTGAAGTGCGGTAAAAATCGGTAGAACTTTTTCAAACACACCGTTGGTACTTGAGCGGTCGGCGCTCATCTCTTTTTGCCAGTGGTGGCGTGGGGAACACCCCTCACCATCCCTCTCCAAAGGGGGAGTTTGGTAAAGAGAGATGATAAAACCGATTTGTACCTTCCTAAAAAGTTGTCCTAGCTCGCTACCTACTCTCTATACGCAATTTTCACATCTAAACGGAACTATCAATTCTATGCTTTCTCCTCCTCATCTATCGTATAAAAATTACCACTTTAGTCTGTTATTTGAAATTAGCATCTTCAACTATGTAAATCGTTGACTTCACGCAGAAATAATAATAAACAATAGTCAAAGTTTAAGCAATTGATAGAAACCCTCAAATGAATGCTCGTATTAGATATATTTCATTTTTAATTTTGTACTGAACAAATATCTTCAGATAATTTTCAGACACCCTGTATGTGCGCCTAGAAATTGATCTTGCCAATACGAAAATATTGTTTTTGAAAAAAAGTTACTCGTTCGAAACAGTTTGTATAAGAACTACAATTACATGGCATGCATTAATTTCATAATTTTTTCTAATTCTACACTTATATCAGAAAATTTCTCCGCAAATAGAAGCGCCTGGATGGTAAAGGGGTTAATTATAACTTACAAGTTTCCAATGCCACAGACTTTCCATGACCGTGATCGTTTTCTGCTAGCGCTTGAAAATGGCGTGGGATCATGCAGATGTAAAAACAACTGCTTTAGTCAGCCTGTGGCGGCATAATTTAGAGGACAATGTGACAGGGAAATATTATTGCTTGCCTGACGCAAACGAATTGCTACTTTTTTTTTACATTGAAGGTCAGTGAAAGCAGAATCCGTTTGTCACTGACTTTGAAGTTTATAGTTTTCACGCTAGGGTGAATTATTTTCACGATACTTCATTTCCTT
This sequence comes from Ochlerotatus camptorhynchus, assembly GCF_037179485.1. NCBI lineage: Eukaryota > Metazoa > Arthropoda > Insecta > Diptera > Culicidae > Ochlerotatus > Ochlerotatus camptorhynchus. The sequence continues at coordinate 91,731 of NW_027040541.1, forward strand.
CAAGCAAAGCAATACACCAGGTTTTGATGGGAAACTTTTCTATTGGCCTAGAGCCCCGTCGTGGTACTTAACTCTCCAACCAAATTACGATCCATTTCGAAGCAAGCGAACGATCGCTGTATGCACGGGACGCATTCTACCATGAATGCCAAAATTAAATCGTGATCAATTTAACAAAAATTGACGTCCCTTGTATATCTTGTAAAAGGCGGGTGAAAATAGTGCTACAATCCAGTCGTCATCGTCATCGTCGTCGCTGTCACCGTTGCTACAGACGATTTTGCCACTATAGATAGAAAAAGAATCGTGTGCCTGCTGGAAGATCGGACATTAGCGAGCGTGGAAAACACATTTGTAAACAAACAACGGCGAAAAGCGTTCCGAAGGATATGAATCCATAAAATTTATAATCACATTATTATTTTTGCCGAGGTCTGGTTCGAAAATTGTGAACAGATTTTTCTTGGTCGTGCACCGTGCAAGCCACGGACGATCAACGACCGGCGATGTGACGACATTTGAATGGCGTTTGAGAGTTAGGTTGACACAGCAGGGCAAGAGACATTTCGGAAAATATTTTAACCTTCTAATGCCCGAGTTATGATTTCCTTTTTTTGTCTTAGTTGTTACGCCCCAACTCAAACAGTATGCTTGTTCGCAACTTTCTTAGGTGGTAGCTTTCAACCTGTAATAATCTAGGGTAATTGATTCTGGTTGGACCTATCCAAAAACTGATGATGGTTGGACCTATTTTTTCAATCGCTAGTTTAGTCAATCTTCGCTAATTTTTTATTTTCAAAGATCACTTTACTATCATAAAAAAACTCTTTTTCTTCAATTTGCATGGGTGATTGAAAAAACTTCAAAACAATTGAGTTTCAATGTGTTTTCAAAACAGTTCACTTTCCACGCATTAGCTCGTCATCATGCCTTACTTTCAAACATACAAAAAAGGAATATTTTTTACATTTATTTTTATTTTCATGCAGTAAAATACTGCTTTAAGGTGTAAACAACACGTTAGTACGCCATTTATCCATTGGTTTCACTAAAATGTTTGAATAATTGACGAAATTCGAATAGATAAATATGATCATGGTTGGACCTACGCATGATGATGGTTGGACCTATGTGTTTCCTAAGACGGCCGCTAGGTGCGCTTCGGTTTGTCTACATCCTTCATGCGCAGCTGATTTGAAATTCGATTTCGTTTTGGCCGAGTGATCAGTTTCTGTTAAAAAAAATGGCTAAAGAAAAGAGTTATACGGTCGAAAATCTTCAAGAGGCTGTTCTTTAAGTAAGAAATAAATCACTTACCGCGTATCAGGCACAGAAAAGGTACAATATTCCGAAAACGACACTTCACGCAAAAATTAAGGGAAGCCACGGCAAGAAATATGGAAGGGAAATAGTGTTGAGTGTTGATGTGGAGAACCAGTTAGTAGATTGGGTTTGTATGAGCGCTGCTTCTGACAGTCCCAAGACGACCAATAAGATCTTGGAAGCTGCTAAAGACCTTGCATCACTAGTTGGGCGTAAATTTAAAGGAGGAACTTCATCGTCAGGTTGGCTGAAAGGGTAACCACCGATTTCCGAACTACCACGAAAGCGCCGAAAGAATCTGTTAATATAAATTTACATTAAGCACTTCTCATACACCTTCTATGTGTGAAGTAACTTGAAATACTAAACTAAACTAAAAATTGCTAACTGAAACTTATTTCCGAAAAAGAAACTCATAGGAGAAAAAAAACTATAAAACCGGAATTAAGTTCTGATATTCTGTCATTTTAAGCCCTTAAATTCCCCGGGGGCACCCAGAACATGCCTCGAAGTAGCCAAATGTGGCCCAAGGTACTCAATTTTGTTATTGATCTTGTTATCGAATTTGGAAGTAATGTGAAGTGTCGCATGATAGGTTTTATTCCTTCCATGTCAAAAATAGGTCCATGTTCCATATAACCTGGAATTTGTTCCGGGCATATCTCCGGAAATATTCGATAGTTTTCAATGGGACCACAATACCTATAGTTTGACGTTAAAAATTTTCCAAATCGAGTCAATGATTTCCGAGAAAATGAGCCATGATGAACGAAGTTAAACTCAAATTTCTTGATTTTTTTTATATAGCAAATTCATAAAAACTGTATAAAAAGGGTTTTTCATGATACCAATAAGCTCTAAACAAAGTTTTTGAACAAATATGGGCTAAACTAGCATTTGCAAAAATAGGTCCAACCATCATCATTTTTTAGGTCCAACCAAGATCATAATTCTTTGCTGAATAAAAACGTTTTATAAAATCATTTGTTCATAATATTTAACTTTTTATGTTATTATTAGAAACAAGAAAGGTAGATCTTTCTCCTAATCACGCATTTTTCATAATTATATGTTGAATTCATAAAAAAAAATACGACATGAATGTTGACGTCGTGCGAAACCGGCCTAAATAGTTTTTGCGGTGTAGCACTGGTGTAGTGTAAGCAGGAATAAGCGCGAGTCTTTGACAGCTCAACATCATTTGTTTGTAAACAAAGGTGCATCCTATATCTACACCCTAAAATATTTCGGTGTACGGCAGTGTAGCACCGCTGTAGCTACACCGCAAATACGAAAACGACATAACTTGAACACGTTCCTGCACGGGATGAGAATAGGAAGGATTGTTCGTGTTCAGAACAGCCAGAGAAGGGGAGTGTTTAGAGCAGCCAGGGTCACACTTAAACGGGAGGTCAAGCTGAGCAAGACAAACTGCTTTAAGGAGCTATGCCGTGACATCGATGCCAACCCCTTGGCATACTGAATTGTGATGGCGAAAGTCTGAGGTTCAATCCTCTTACATGTGCCCAGCCAGTGTTGGAAAAATATCAAAAAATCAAATCTCACCTATTCCCAAGATCACGCTTGATTTTCGTAGATAAAAATCAACAAGCAAACATCTGCGGTTGATTTTGCAAGCTGTGATATCGCAGCTCGGAATATCAAGCTAACAAAACTCACCAACTGCAAACTGCAAAGATTGAGTTTAATGATTTTTGCTTTGCACCCGAATGCAACCGAATCTTCCATAATGGCTTTCAGCAGTCATTTCGGTGAAGATAAAAGAAAACGATGTGGAACGGAATCATTTTTGTGTCGAGTCAGCTCTCAGCTTGATTTTTGCGCGTTGTGAATAGTCTCGCGATATCAAAGGAGCTTGTAAAATCAATATCCAGCATGATGTTTTGTTCCAATATCACGCGTGATATTGAGAGCGTATGAGAACGGAAAAATATTATTTGATTGATGATTTTGCCAACACTTGTTCCCACACAAGCTGAAAGTCACACACTATGTTTAAAGGCGACTTTTATAAAAATGTGCCATTAGTTTTATTCCGTACGATCATAGTTTGGGACCTGTAGTTTCATAATTTGTGTGGTTTAAATTATTTCATAGGTGAAATTTGATTTTTATTATGTTTGGATTTTCGCTCAGGGGGATGCTCGGTTAGGATGGTCCAAAATAACACTTTATCATGAATCCCACCATACGGTAGCTAAGGGTGTTACAAAAAAACGTTTGTTTGACGGAAACTCTGAACGAGATTTAAATGTAGCACAGATAAGATTTTTTTTTTAAAAGGCCGATTTTCATAGCCATTTCTGAATTTCTTGGGGTTAAACAATAAAAGAGAAACTAGTCATGTGCTGTTTTGGTGGTATATATAGATACCTGCAGATGAAGTAAGCAGAATAATTTTAATCAAGCCTATATTTTTAAGTTTTTCAACATGTTCTCAACGTTTGAGGTTTTAACCATACTATTTCTTTGCATGGTTATTAATGAAAATATTGAAATATAACGAAGAACATTCTATTCACCATTTCATCATGTTTTAACCAATTTTGATTTCATTTTCCAAATAACTCTTAAACGACAGGCTGTGGAACTTTGGTGTCCTCATTAGAGTTGCTCATTTTTTCAATATTCGAAGATGCCAAGTTTCTAAAATATCAGAGTAAAAAGTTAGATCTGTTTACTCCAATCAATAGTTTTATTTATAACGATAAACTTCTTCGAAGGTTCCAACCCTAGGAAATGTTTCGTTCAAGAGATATTGTATGTGTCGTCTAATTTGAATTTCTGACCCACTGTGCAGTGGCCACAAGGCTATGAATTTGAACTATTTCAATTAGGTTGTTTAGGAGTATTGAGGTAAACATATATATATATTCGTATAGTCATTAATGAAACCGAAATCCAAAATTTCATCAACTTTGGTGCACTGAATCTATTTTAAATAAACACGATTACATTTTGAAAATCACCATCACCCCTCGGTGGAACTTTTTTGGAATGGAACTTATTTTTTTTTCAAAATAGCGTCTTTGACATATTTTAATAAATTGTAGTGCGAAAACGTCACTTCTGATCGAAATGACGTCTGAGACAAAGTTGTAGAGAAAATCAAGTCTTTCCAGGAAAAATATACGCGGTATTTTTTTATATAGTAGGGGAAACAGTCCTATTGTTGCGGTATGTTTGTAGCGATAGAAGCCTATTGCTGTGTATGGAGGTCTCCATAAACAACAATAGGCTCCTAACGCTTCTAACGTATCGCAAAAGTAGGACTGTTTCCCCTACTTTTGAATACAAATTTCTAAAAAAAAAGTGAAAAAACTTAAATATCTTAAAATGTACTATAGTTCAATCTTGAAATAAATCTCATGAAAAATGTAAACATTTGAAATATTGACATCCCTGGACACAGCAGCAACTTTTGGTCAATTTTTGAACTTTTTGTTAGTACGTTTTTATGCAGTTTTTGCACAGAAAACGATTTAAAATGTCTCAGATGTTGTTTTGTTAAAGAATCTTAAACACTTAAAACATTTGCAAATCTTTGCATATTGCAACTGATTCGTGCATAAATATTTAATAAGCACCATTTGCGTTCAGTGTTCACTCGGCTGTCAACAGAAGCAGGCCACTCTCGATGTGTGTTATGCGATCGTCTTTTTTTTTAACTCTTTATTTGTTCCAAATTCAAAATAAATTACATTTCATTTTAACCTAGGTGGTTCAGTTACAACAGTAACTTACCAGCCTTAATTGTTATGATATATATCTAAGTGTTTTTACATTGTTCCTGCCTTGGCAACTCAGTTGAAATCTTAAAACTAAAACTAAATATTATCTAATTATAAAGGGAATCAATCGTTGCAATTGAGGATTGCAACGATTTTGCCTGAAATTATTAATTATTTTGTTGGACATTAAATTTGTTCTAAAGTCTCAACCAGGGGTTGAAACAGTTGACGTTTTTTACTACACTCGCTCTGTTGTCGTGCGCGACAGCTTGTTTGTATTCGAACACTCATGCTCTACCGTCGTCTCTCTCATACAACACGAGCGGTAGAATAACATTCGAGCTAAAGGAAAATTATCAAAATAGCTATCATATGACATGTGTGATTTCGTTGTAATTCCTCAATTTGGTGTAAATCAAACCATTTCTGATCAGAAATATTATTACTAGGACATCATTGCTTGCTATTTTCAGAATTCACACAAGCACACCATCAGCAGCTCTTATTATGAGAAAAACTAAAATACATACATTCGTGACGGTCTTCGGCGACGGTGTCGTATGACAGAGCCTGTCATACGACATTTTAGTTTGGTACTGTACTATGATAGCTTGTTTTGCAAGTGTCGGAGGCAAAGGCAGTCAATTATCACAGAAAATGTGTCGACTACCGTGACCGCTTACAAGACTGGTCTCAACATTCAAAATTCTATGTACCTCGGTAGTACTGTACCAGGGAGGCAACTTCAAAATCATCCTCAGAACATTGTTCTGAATACTTTGGAGTGCTTTTTTCTGGTAGTGCAACAACTAGACCATATTGGCACAGCATAAAGAATAGCCGACCTAAAAACATGTTTAAATATTAGACATTTATTCGTCAGGCAAAGTTTGGCTTTGTTAATAAGAAGATACAAACATTTTATATTTTTGTTACATTTGGCTTGAATGCCCTCAATGTGATCTTTAAAAGTTAATTTTTGGTCAAGTACTAATCCAAGATATTTCACCTGGTTTGACCAGGAAATTGGAATAACGCGATCGTCTGTTTACTCGGTTGCAACCATTGTGTGATCCTCCTCATTGTTCTTTATTAGCAGTTCATTCGGTCGATGCGTCGTCGACTTTGCAAAGCAACCGTTTAGTGATGAGTGTGTGAGTGCTGACCACGTTTTGCGTCTATTGGAAGCACTCTGCCTCCGTTGGCGATACTGTCATACAATGAAACCGCTGGAAGCGGCTCCAGTTCTGATGGAGGAGGCTTTTTGGATAGTGGAAGATAAAATGTTTATTGTGTTGTACTTTTTTGACTATAGATTTAGGATGTTTTGTATAGTGAACAAGAATCCTCGGCTCTGTAAAGTTAATTCGGTTGAGCCTTATCAAATAAATTAATTGTAAAAAAAGCTCCATTTGCATGTTTGTAGGAGCGTGACAAAACATAGTGTGAGTAAGGGACTTTTCCCGGACGACCTAGCCACCTACACCATACGGCAGAGGGAGAAAAATATCTATATTGGAAAATTAGGCGTTGGAAATATACTGGAAAAATAGGCGTGAGTCAAAATGGGGGAATTCAAGCACGATCTTGGTTTATTGGTCATAGTGAACAATTATGCCAGGTTTCATCGAATTCGTTAGTAAAGTTTGAACGATTCGTCAGTTAGCATGGAAATGCTCATTGTTAGTAGTATTGTTAAGTTGAGACGGTGTACCTTCTAAAAAATGTTTTACTTAATTTTTTATTTATTTTTATATGAAAATGTACCCTACTATGACCCTAACCTGGATCTAATAAGCAGCAAAGCAGCCCACCCATTATTAGCGAACAACGATCAGAAAATGGTTTACCGCTCTTTGCAAGCAAAATTGGAAGGTGTATAACACATTCCTTACAACCTCGTATTGTAACTTATAAATACAAAATATCATTATAACATCTAATGATTTCATAATTACATACATCAAAATATGGGAAAATATCAAAAAATCAAATCTCACCAATGCCCAAAATCACGCTTGATTTTCAACAAAAATCAACAAGTAAACAACTGCGGTTGATTTTTCAAGATGTGATATCGCAGCTCAGAATATCAAGCTAACAAAACTCACTAGCTGCAAATCTTAACAAACTGTGGTGGTTTCATGATTTTTGCTTACACTCTTCCATAACGGCTGGCAACAGTCACTTCGTGTCTGCAATTGGTGAAGAGTAAAAAGAGACAGCAGACTATACTTTCTCTTTCTAAGAAAACGATGTGCAACGGAATCATTTTTGTGTCGAGTCAACTTTCAGCTCGTTTTTTGCACGTTGTGAATAGTCTCACAATATCAAAGGAGCATGTAAAATCAATATCAAGCATGATGTTTTGTTCCAATATCATGCGTGATATTGAGAGCGTATGAGAGCGGAAAAATATCATTTGATTGATGATTTTGTTAACATTGATGTCATAACACATAACATGAAAAATAAATGGAATTAATCCTGATCTTAACAAATAATTGCCATGCAGACGAAATTCCACTGCCCACATACGTACTAAAGATTTATTTGCTTAATAGGTCGAGTTGAGGGGCTAGGCCTAGTTTACATCCCGTAATCCTATGTCGTGGATGTGTGGATGTGTTTTAGCGAAACTGATATTTTTTAAATTAATGTTATTCTGAGCGCGGCGCACAATGCATCCGAGTAGCTCCACGCCAATTTACGTATCCTTCGAATTCCATGAAACTTTGCATAATTGTTCACAATGAACCAAGTTTGTGCTGTCAGCCATTTTTAATTCACGCCTAATTAAAAAAAAAGAAATGGCGCGTTCGATATTTTTCAATAAACCATAGCACGAGAACGATTCATCTAATCGAAATGACGTCCAGGGTTGTTACAGACATTCCTATTTTGAATCCACAACTCAGGCCCTTTGGAGTGAGAGGCAGTCAGGCTTACCACTATACCACCGGCGCCGCTAAGTTTGAAATTTTGATAAGCTTTCAAATAAACATAAGTTTACAAATTTAAAAAATGTACTTTTTTGTAAATGAAGTTTTTTTGACGAAAATTTGTGATTTTTTTTCAGTGTGTATTTTTTTCCGAAAAGGCAATACAGTTTTCTATAACATTGCTCAGACGTGATTTCGAATACATGTGCTACACACTTAGTTTCTTCTACCGAGCTCGACTGTGTAAATCTCGGCAAAAAAAGTTTTACTGGGATTCCAGCAAACATTTCATTTGTTTGCTGAGATTCAGCTAAGCATTATCCGATACTCAGCAATCAAATGTCACTTTTGCTGAGATCTCAGTGAAACTTCTTTTGCCGAGATTTGCACAGCCAAGCTCGGTAGAAAAAACTAAGTGTGTATGATTTATTGCAAAATATCGCATACGCCATTTTTATAAATTGGGCTTTTGTCGAAATGGCCGAATTCCAGCACAAACTTCGTTCATTGCCTCTAGCGAAAAATTATGCGATGTTTTATAGAATTCTGAGAGTCAAAATGTAAAATTTGTTTATTATTTCGCTATTTGGCCTGGACATGCTCATCCGGATGTGATACTTTCCGGCCAAGTAACAGCTAAATCTATTATAAATCATAGTTTAAGAACGCCAAAATGGTCTTAAAAACTTCAAGAATTAATTAAAAATGCAACACAATTTTGTCATCTTTCGCCAAACGCACATTAAAGATGAAAAGGAAAAATGGTACTAAAAACTTTAAAAAACTGGTCTAAGAAAATCAAAACAACTGCAAACATCAAAACAACTTGAAAGTAGCCAAAAAAGTCAAAAATGGCATTAAAACAGCAAACGGTTAAAGAAGAAAGACCGAAAACACCGGAATTTTCATAAACGCCAAAATGGTTATTCTAAACATTGAGGAAATCTGAATGCATGGGCAAAAGATAATCGTCTACATTGAGCAATACAATGCAAATTTTGCTAGGGCCACAAGCAATTTGAAACAAACTTATTTCCTATGTACATACGACAATTATTATACATTATTAATTGCATTATTTTCATTTTCGTTTTGCATCTTAACAAAAAATTAAAATATGATAGGGCGTCGAGATGTAAATTAATAAAATTTATATGCTACATTATGAAAACGCTTGCTTTCAAATAAGCAGAAATAGAACTAATCTACTTTCATATATTATGCTAGAAGATGGTTTTCCCTCTTCTTTTTTTTTTAATTCGTTTATTTTCTGCCCGTCTCTGTTTCGCAATCAAATGCCAATCACCGATGACAGGAATTTAACAACACACCTGAATCCTAAATATCGAACCCATCAATAACTTTACTTCCCTTCCGAAGGAAGACATGGTGAGAGTTTTTTACACGCCAAATGACGAAGCGTAAAAACTCGTCCTTCTCCGATTTGCATGAAACTTTGTATAATTGTTTGTTATGGGTAATGATTCACATTTTTGCTAAAATTCGGCCATTTTGGATTTTGTAAAATTTTAAAAATAGCATCTTTGAAATTTTTCTTAAAATCTTATCGAATGATGTCTGAGACAAAGTTGTAGAGAAAAATATAAAAAAAAAAAGAAATTGTAATGAAATTTTACAAAAATAAAATAAAAAAAAACTTGTAAATCTTAAATATCTCAAAATGTTTAAGTTCGTATTTTTATTTTTTTAAATAGTTCATAAAAAATGCAAACTATTGGAAATTATGAACACTTGAAAATTGACAAAAATCGTACAACAAGAACTTTTCGTAAATTTTTTGAACTTTTTGTTATTTTATTTTTTGAGCAAGAACATTTGGGGTTTTTTAATTTTTGTTTAAATTTTTACTTATTTTTTTTTAAATTGTTAATTTTTTCTAGGAAGACATATTTTTCTCTACAACTTTGTCGATCAGAAATGCCATTTCCGTGCTACAACGTTTTGAAAAATTTTAAGGACGCCATTTGGAAAATTTTACAATATCCAAAATGACCGAATTTTAGCAAAAATGTGTATCATTGCTGACAACAAATAATTACGCAAAGTTGCATGCATAAAAGGTCGATTTAAAGATTCAATTCGCTATTTTTCCTGACACTGCTCCCTTAGAAAATACCAACGCAACCGGCTGGGATTGAACCTAGAAGCAGTCACGGTTACCTCTCAATTGATCTGGTCAATTTTTAAATGCACGGAATTTTCCCGGTTTGTTGGTGATAATAAAATCCCTTTTCCGGTTTTGTTGGTACAGTTACGGACATGATTGCGAAAATTAGGTCGATAATAAGACAAAATTGTCTAGAAGAAATTCAAAATTTGAATTGTCGCATGTCACCAAAATCCGCGCTTTCCTCAACTAGACGTGGGGAGATGTCTGTAGAAAAGTGGACATCATTTGACGGAAGATATTTTCAGATTATTGACTCATAGACAAAATTTATGTGTATCAAACAAAGGTAGCTAGCTTGACAATTTTATGAACGAAGACCAACGAAAAGCGTTGCTTTATAGATCGCTCTGGTTTAGCGCTGTATAGGTGACATGGGAACAGAACCGGGAGTAGTACACAGGTGGCCAGCGAGTGGCCCTTCGGTCAACGATGATGGGTGGGCGGCGAATGTTTTCATCGCATTCGCAGTTGCGGATAGTGTATTTTTTTTTATTTTGATACTAGGCCTGATATTTATAGACAGTACGCGATTCAGTCGACTCAAATATATTTCATTACGAATGGTTTGAGTCAGCAGCATCGCGGTGACTCGCAATTGTTGACCGGTGAGTGATTGAACCGTCGTCGTTTTCGTCGTCGTGGTTTTTCTCTATTTACGAAAGATGAGCATGACACGTACCAGAAAATGTCCCAACCGGCCTTCAGTGTATTATACAATGATAGGACTTCATACAGAGAAGATTAAGTACTGTGTGTAGTTGTAGATCATGGGTACTCACCGTCTTCACAAAGTGTGATTTTTGTTCGTTAGTTTGATCCTTTCGTTTAGTTTTCTGTAATTAAAAAAAAATGGAAAATTAGTCTTCTCATCTAAGAAATAAAATGTGTTGTACATAAAATCAGCATCAGCAAATGGTGAATCAGAAGCTTGAGTGAATCAAATAGAGATTGTCATCTAGTGAGAAATTAGGGAATAGTAGTTGTAACCCATACCATGCCAGTGAATGGAAGCAATCGACCACCTTGGCTAAAGGATAGACTTGAGACAGTGAATAAAAACGTTCCACCTGCGTGGGCACGGAAAAATTCGACGACAACCGATCCCAGTACGGATTCTACAGATTCCAAAACTTCGACCAAAGGTGAAAAGTGTGAAAGCAAAACGGCTCCAATTGTAAAGAAACCAACAACTGCTGCTCCAGCAGCTGCAGCAGTTAAGGAAAATGGTGAACCACCCAAAACCACCGCCAAGCTTCAATCCAGAGAGATCAAGGTTCCAGTCGTGGTTCAACACAAGAAACCTGTTCAACCACCTCTCACCAAACCAGGACCAATGATCAAAAACACCACTCCACAAATGACGGTGCTTCGGGAACCCGCCAAACCGAAACCCAAACCCAAAGAACCTTCTCCGGAATCCGAATCCGAAGAGGAAGAGGAAGAAGAAGAAGAGGAAGAGGAAGAAGAGGAGGAGGAAGAGGAAGGCAGCACCGAGTATGAAACGGAAACGGAATCTGAAGAAGACTCCCTACCGCCACCGCCAGTTAAAAAGCCGGAACCAAAACGGGAACCATCTCCGTCGAAACCCAAAATTCCCATCCAGTTGAAAAAAATCTCCAAAAGCCCGGAGAAAACCGACACCGACAGCAAATCTTCCAAATCGGAGAAATCTTCCTCCCCGGAACCGAAGACCTTCATCAAACCTCCACTGAAGAAAGTGATCCGACCCCCACAAGATGAACGCAAGGAACGATCCGCCTCACCGGAACCTAAAGGTTTCCGCGTGCAGCTACGTAAGGTGCCCTCAAACCTGAAGGCACCGCGCTTGAAGGAGAAGCTACCGGAAGTTCAGCTGAAGCGCGTGGAAAAGCCACTGCTCGAGGAAATACCCAAGAAGGAGGAAGCCTATCCGCACAAACCGTCTATGCTCAAGTCGGAGAGCAGTAAACGAAGTGAGTACCAACACTATATTTGATTTCTAAAAACATAGTCCCTTTGTTTGATTGCTTACAACTCAGCATCCTATCACATCTAATCTGATATTCTTTCTTAGTATTTTGATTTCTTCAACTTTTTTTTTTTATCTGTCCACTATTGTTATGTTGATTATCAATTTTTAACTCAAGGTGTTTTATTATTTTAACGGAACGAACTAAAGAGGGTTTTTAATAACAAACTTCCAAAACAAAACTTAAGAAAATTACAAACAGGGATGTACAATTTCTACCATTGCACCAACTCTCTCCAACTTAACGACCGGTCGCTATCGGGTCAATAATAGATGAAAACAATACTGAGAGCAACGATTCCTTACCACCCTCAATACATCCGAACAATTCGAGTGTTTAAGTTTTCGCTTACGTTTGGCCTTGTTCTAAAAACCCCAAACTGTTGGCCATAAGATGGACTTGCTGTGTAAATCATTTTTCACTTGGATCCATCACGAATCTAGAGAGGAAGAATAGCCGGAGACGTATGCATTGCGTGTGCTCCGAGTCTGAACTGCTAGGTTCCGCATCTCCCAAGTGTGTAAACATCACTTCCGACAGCCATAGCCGTAACAGATTATTCAAAAACAGTGCGCGCGCATTTGGTTCGCAACCACAACTCAAACCACATTTGCCCCGTCGAATCGACAAGTGCTTAGAGGGAATATTCGAATACCGATCGCTCCGTGTTGGTGTGGTATTGGCTGCACGTCAGATGTTTTTGTCTAAGATTCACTTACTCAAATGAATATTTTACCGGATCATCGAACCTCCATTCTATTGGAGAACGGCAAATAAATACACGTGCGCATTATAAAAATGAAGTTTATTTTGACATCAGACGCCCACTCACGCTCCATTCCGCGACGCTCTCAGCATCAACATCCACCGTTTAGACGATAGTAGCTTAGACGAACGGTTCGTTTGGGGAAGGAAGCAATTTGGAATTCAGTTTATTTTAAATGCGGCAACGCGTTCCATTTGAATATTGTCGGTTTGAACTTTTTTTTCCCTGTTAGTGTCGAGATGTGCATTCTAGACGTTCGATTATTATCGCAATTAGAAACGTATTGATTACGAAACACAGTTCACATTTGTTCCATCTCGTGTGCAATTCAAAATTACGCAAAACTAGACGTTAATTTACCGGAAATTTCAACTCCACCGTTCATTGTCACATTTGCATATTAGGGGCTATCCTAAAACTACGTAGACAATTTACGGATGATGGTTTGGTGAGGGGGAGGGGAGGGGGTCCTAAATCTCTCAAAAATTGTCTGCGTAGTTTATGCAGAGTGGCCAGTGAATTTTTATTTTTAAGTTTCCATTTTGACCGATTCAAATCTCAAAAGTTAGCGGCGCCGGTGGTGTAGTGGTAAGCGTGATTTCCTCTCACCCCAGCAGGCCTGGGTTCAATCCCAGTCGGCGCCGCCGGGATGTTCTGAGGCATAACATTTCTGATCACGCCTTCCTTCGGTAGGGAAGTAAAGCTGTTGGTCCCCGGTTCATGAAATGATGGGTCGATAGGTAGGGTCCAGGTGTGGGAGCTGCCTCTCTGGCGTCGGTAGCATTGGTGCTGAGTACGGAAAACAAGATCGACGGAAAACAAATCAAGGGAAAAAAAAAATCTCAAAAGTTTTCCGGTACAATAATATTCAGCATAAAACGAAAGTTTTTTTTTTAAACATGACCAAATTTTACGTAAATATTTGCAAAATGTGGGAAAAATATCTTCAATAACAAAACTACATGAAACATTTTATAAAGCTTTACAGTCAACCGTAATTATGGGAATCTTCCATTTACTGTTAATCAAATGGATGCATATTTGTGGATGTTCAATTAGGGTGGCTCAAATGAGGTCAATCATTAAATTTCAAAAGCTTCACCCTGGAATGGTTGATTAAGATGGCAGGAACCCCCCCCCCCCTCTATAATTGGGAAAAATTGCAAAAATGTATGGGGGAATGTGGCAGATTCACATTTTAGCCTCTAGGTGGCGCTGTACGTATTCGATTTTCTTCGTGTGAAAAATGAAGAACTTTTGGGGTATGGGGAGCAACTTCACTGAAGATCGGAGGCAGTGTTTTCGGAGCGGAATCACCCTGCAAAGTTTTTAGCGTTTGAACTCAACATCGCCCACCTTACTTATGGCGAGGGCCTAAAACGCGATATGCACGCTTTTCTTTCCGACCAGGCATAGGGACAGGGAATAGCTTTTTAGTTTTGCCATGGAATTGGCTGGAATTTTCACAATTAGGGGAAACAGTCATCATTGCGGTAGGTTAGTAGCGTTAGGTGCCTATTGTTGTGTATGGAGGTCTCCATATACAACAATAGGTTCCTAACGCTTCTAACGTACCGCAATGATAGGACTGTTTCCCCTAGTAGAAAAATGTGCGCAGTTATGGTCTTTTGAAACCGGAATACGAGTGGTTCCGGTTTTATTCTGCGTTCCGCGGGGGCATCCGATGGGGCAGAGGTACAATGGTCTAGGACAAGCTGCTGCTTCAAAACCACAGCAACAGGCTTGTATGAATAGTGCTGATTATTATTTTAACAACAGCAATCTACAACCTGGTTTAAAATTCTGAGTGTTCATGGTATGGCCTACCGGATGATGCGGAACATCCGTAAAATTAGTTGCGTCGAATATTTGATCATAGAATGCTTTCATTGTTATTTGCAACTATATGGAATGTAGTAAAATTGTGATTTTTGATATATCAGCTGCACAGTTCGAAAAAGTAGTGTAAATTTCTACATAAATCATGTAAAGTTCATTTCATGCAATGTAGCAAATATTGTATACAAAAGTCCATTGTTATAAACAACATTGTTTACAAGTTGCTCGGTTGCGTGAAATGAAATACAAGTTTGCGTGAATGAATGCTTACATTACTATTAAAATTCAGAATTTTTATCTGTGTGGTCTCAGACTCTGTGAATGGTCACCGAATGGTCCTCAGGAAGTTCCGGATCATCCGTAATATTGATTACGTCGAAAAATTGTAAATTTATATATGCAGTAAAATTGTGATTTTTGATCAATTAGCTCTGAGTTATCACCAGATGGCCCACGGGAATATAATGAACATCCTCAAAAATTAGTGTGTCGAATTTCGGATCAAAGTATGCCTTGATTTTTATCTGAAAATATAAGAAATGCTATAACATTATGGTTTTTGATATATAAACTGGTCAGTGGCTCTGAGTAGTCACCAGATGACCCGCCGGAATATCCGAACATCGGTAAAAATGATTGTACAAATTTTGGATCAAAGTATGTCTTGATTTTTATCTGCAACTGTATGGAATGCAGTAAATTGATGCTTTTAGATATGGGTCATTCCAGTTCAAAGTGGGTACAGAACTTAAAAAAGTTGTGGTCGATGTCACCGATTTGAGCCAAACTTGACCAAAACGCTTATTTTGGCTTTCTGAACGCCTTTTTTGATTTTACTCTAAAGTGCCTAGATCCATCTGGGCTACAACCCTGGATTTTCGAGATTTTAAACAATTTCAACTTTCAGAAGCGATTACTCCACAACCAAAGAAGCTATTCGTGATCTTAGAACGTCATTTTAAAGGGTTTTTTTTTAATAAAGATTCACAAAGGTGCACCCACATTATGTTTTTGTTATAGTAACTACAGTTAACAGACTGATTACCGGCAATTGTCAAAAAATGGCCTATTTTCACCATTTCATTTCTTAATATTTTGCGCTCAAATTTTCACCACAGTTTGAAAAACTCTTCTACTAGATGTGTTTCCAAGGGCAAATGATTTGGAAAAAATAGTCTTTGAGACATCTGAAAAATAAATTCATTACTCAAATAAGGGTATTATTCATGTAGCAGCTATCATACTTACCTTACCAATCAGACTAAGGCCTTGTTGTCCTCTGCTGTCCGAAGAAGTGGTATCCACTCTACTCGATCCATGGTCACACTTCGCCAGCCTCGTAGTCTGCGAAGGGTCCGCAGGTCGCTTTCTACTTGGTCGATCCACCTTGCCCGCTGCGCGCCTCTTCTTCTTGTTCCTGTTGGGTCGCTTTCTAGAACCATTTTCACTGGGTCGTCGTGCGGCATTCTTACGACGTGCCCAGCCCACCGTAGTCGCCCATTTTTTGCAATTTGGACGATGGATGGTTCTCCCAGCAGCTTGTGCAATTCGTGGTTCATTCGCCTCCTCCACGTTCCGTCATCCATCTGCACTCCACCGTAGATGGTACGCAACACCTTCCGTTCTAAAACACACAACCAGCCTAGTCCAGGTCTCGTGGCCGTAGAGGACCACCGGTCTAATCAGCGTCTTGTAGACAGTCAACTTCGTTCGGCGGCGAATTTTATTCGACCGGAGCCTCCTCCGGAGTCCAATGTAGGCACGATTCCCTGCCATAATGCGTATTTGAATTTCTCTGCTGGTATCATTTTCGGCGGTCACCAGTGAGCCTAAATACACGAACTCATCGACAACTTCGATTTCGTCACCGTCAATTTGAACTCAAGGTGGGAGGCTAACATAGTCTTCCCTAGAACCTCTTCCTTTCATGTATTTTGTCTTTGATGCGTTGATGGCAAGTCCAATCCGCCTAGCTTCAGCCTTCAGTCTGATGTACGTTTCCGCCATCGTCTCAAAGTTCCGTGCCATGATGTCGATGTCATCGGCGAAGCCAAGAAGCTGGATGGACTTCCTGAAGATCGTGCCACTCGCGTCTATCCCAGCTCTTCTGATCACACCTTCTAACGCGATGTTGAATAGCAGACACGAAAGTCCATCACCTTGCCGTAACCCCCTTCGAGATTCAAAGGGACTCGAGAGTGTCCCCGATACTCGAACAACGCACATCACTCGATCCATCGTCGCCTTGAACAATCGCGTCAGTTTATCCGGAAATCCGTACTCGTGCATAATCTGCCATAGCTGATCTCGATCGATTGTGTCGTATGCGGATTAGAAATCGATGAACAAATGATGTGTGGGCACGTTGTATTTGCGACATTTCTGCAGAACCTGCCGAATCGCGAAAATTTGGTCCGTGGTAGCGCGGGCGCCCATGAATCCCGCCTGGTATTGCCCCACGAACTGGTGACAGGCGGCGGCATAGAATGTGGGATAGTACCTTGTAGGCGGCGCTCAGCAGTGTGATCGCGCGGTAGTTGCAGCAATCCAACTTGTCGCCCTTTTTGTAGATTGGGCATACGACACCTTCCATCCACTCCTCCAGTAAGGGTTGATGCATATATTATGTCACGCTCTAAGGGGGGAGGGGGAGGTCTAAGATTTTGTGACAAGCAATGCATTAGGTATAGGAAAACCGTCACGATAGAGGAGGAGGGGATAATTTTTTGCTCGATTTAGCGTGACATAATAAATGCATGGGCCCTAATATCTCCGCCTCCCAAATCTTGGCAACTATACAGTAGGGTGTTTCATTTTGAAAAAAGTGATGAATTTTTGATAGGCCACCCTCCAGTTCGATTCATAGCCCCAAAATATGAACCTGTGCAAAAAATGGTAAAGATTGATGAAGGTTTAGAGGTCGCGCCAATGATTTGGATTTTGTATGGAGATTTTGGTGAATTAGTATGGGAAATTATTGATTTTCGTTTACATTGCTCTAACTTTGGTTGTAGTTGTCCAAACGTTGAAAAAAAAAATATGTGGTTGTCATGACAATGATCAACAAGCCTGTTGTTGTTGCGATGAAATTGGCGTTGTTGCCTTGTACATATTCATCTGTCAATTTACCCTATTTTGCCATTTTTTCACATTTTTATAATTCTTGATACGCTGCAAAACTGAGCGTAGCAACTGTAGGCTTTTTGTTTATTGCCATAGCAATAACATACTAAATTTTTTCGACATTTGGACAAGTAGAAGCAAAGTTATAGCGATATAAGCGATTTTTTAAATTCTTCCATAGTAATTCCCATACAAATTTCAAATCATTGGCGCGACCTCTAAACCTTCATCAATCTTTACCAATTTTTGCACAGGTTCATATTTTGGGGCTATGAATCGAACTGGAGGGTGGCCCATCAGAAATTCATCACTTTTTTCAGAATGAAGCACCCTACTATACAGTGCAGCGCTCTAGCCAGTGATTCACCACCGTATTTTAATAGCTCACTTGGTAGTTGATCTACACCAGTTGCTTTGTTGTTCTTCAGCCGACCAATCTCCTCCTCAACTTCTTGAAGATCAGGGGCCGGTAGCCTGTCGTCTTCTGCGTGCTCCAAGGTCTGTTGCCGTGTCACCTTCGTTTTCTGCTGCTTCACCGTTGAGGTGCTCGTCATAGTACTGCTTCCACCTCTCAATCACCTGACACTCGTTAGAGAAAGTTACCGTCCAAGTTCTTGCACATATCGGCTTGCGGCACGTAGCCTTTGCGCGAACTATTTAGCTTCTATTAACTATTTACGCGGAACAGATTTTCCATCGCCTCGCGATCTCGGTCTTCCTGCTGACGCTTCTTCCTTCGGAAAACCGAGTTTTGTCTGTTCCGCGCTTGTTTGTATCGCTCCACATTCAATCTCGTGCGGTGTTGCAGCATTCTCGCTCGTGCTGCATTCTTCTCCTCTACTAACAGTTTGCATTCAACGTCAAACCAGTCATTTTTTCGGTCCGGGATTGCAGTACCTAGTCCCGCTGCAGCAGTACTACCGATGGCGGAACGGATATCCCTCCAGCCATATTCAAGAGAAGCTGCGCCAAGCTGCTCTTCCGTGGGTAGTGGAACTTCCAGCTGCTGCGCGTAGTCCTGGGAAACTCCGGCGTCCCGTAGTTGCTCAATGTTGGGTCGCGGCGTTCGACTTCGACGGGTGTTATGCACCGTCGAGAGTTTTGAGCGCATGCATACTGCAACTAGGTACACACTAAGATTATTTTACAGATTTCTGTAAAAATTTACCGAAATCTCAACAGCTGAACGTTCGGTAAACAGTTTCGCAGATTTCCTGTAATTTTTCACAAATATCTATGAAACTCAAACAATTTAGTTCTTCGAATATGAAACATTGAATGAGTATATGATCAGAAAACATCATAAGCAATAAGAATACCACATTGAATTTGTGATGGCTATATCGGAAATACAGACGAAAAACACGAAAATTGTTTTTTAACATGTTTGTAAAATATGTAACACATCTATCTATCTATATATATAAAAATGAATTTCTGTCTGTCTGTCTGTCTGTCTGTCTGTCTGTCTGTCTGTCTGTCTGTCTGTCTGTCTGTCTGTCTGTCTGTCTGTCTGTCTGTCTGTCTGTCTGTCTGTCTGTCTGTCTGTCTGTCTGTCTGTCTGTCTGTCTGTCTGTCTGTCTGTCTGTCTGTCTGTCTGTCTGTCTGTCTGTCTGTCTGTCTGTCTGTCTGTCTGTCTGTCTGTCTGTCTGTCTGTCTGTCTGTCTGTCTGTCTGTCTGTCTGTCTGTCTGTCTGTCTGTCTGTCTGTCTGTCTGTCTGTCTGTCTGTCTGTCTGTCTGTCTGTCTGTCTGTCTGTCTGTCTGTCTGTCTGTCTGTCTGTCTGTCTGTCTGTCTGTCTGTCTGTCTGTCTGTCTGTCTGTCTGTCTGTCTGTCTGTCTGTCTGTCTGTCTGTCTGTCTGTCTGTCTGTCTGTCTGTCTGTCTGTCTGTCTGTCTGTCTGTCTGTCTGTCTGTCTGTCTGTCTGTCTGTCTGTCTGTCTGTCTGTCTGTCTGTCTGTCTGTCTGTCTGTCTGTCTGTCTGTCTGTCTGTCTGTCTGTCTGTCTGTCTGTCTGTCTGTCTGTCTGTCTGTCTGTCTGTCTGTCTGTCTGTCTGTCTGTCTGTCTGTCTGTCTGTCTGTCTGTCTGTCTGTCTGTCTGTCTGTCTGTCTGTCTGTCTGTCTGTCTGTCTGTCTGTCTGTCTGTCTGTCTGTCTGTCTGTCTGTCTGTCTGTCTGTCTGTCTGTCTGTCTGTCTGTCTGTCTGTCTGTCTGTCTGTCTGTCTGTCTGTCTGTCTGTCTGTCTGTCTGTCTGTCTGTCTGTCTGTCTGTCTGTCTGTCTGTCTGTCTGTCTGTCTGTCTGTCTGTCTGTCTGTCTGTCTGTCTGTCTGACCCTTATAGACTCGGGAACTACTGAACCGATTGGCGTGAAAATTTGTATACAGGGGTTTTTGAGGCCGTGGAAGGTTCTTATGATGGTTCGAGACCCCTCCCCCTTCTGTAAGGGGGGGGGGGCTCCCATACAAATGAAACAGAAATTTCTGCATAACTCGAGAACTAATCAAGCAAATGGAACCAAATTAGGCATGTGGGGGCGAGTGGGGGGGTATAAGGAGATAATCATAGGGGGTAGCCCCCAGATAGAAAATGTGGGGGGGGGGCTACGTACAATATAGCATGCTTTTTTTTTTAAATCGGCGCATAAACTCAAGCTAATATTGAATCCCGAGCAAGACCGGGCACACTCAGCTAGTACTATATAAAAACTACATACAATATAAACGGAAATGCCATAAGCTACAATATGGAACCAATGTTTGTAATTTAAAATTTAATTTAATTTAAATTTTAATCTTTACATTATACTATCAAAGTTACCCGCATTATCAAAGATACCCCGTTTTACGGTACCTAGAATTGATTACTAATTACATGTATATCCTAGATTCACCTGTTCCACAATCTATGGCAGATAATTTGATAATTGGCTATTTATTTGTTAATAACACTGAAATTTAAGTACATTAAATGTCTAAATTGTAAACCATTAAACTATAATCTAAACAAATACATTTACAGTTTTGAAGCTGAAAGTAACGGTGTTTTTCTTCAGCCGCAACAAATATATTAACTGTATAATTGATTGCATCGAATATTTGTAGTACTCCTGGAAGAGTTTCGGAAGTTAACCCTTATGCGCGTTTGTAATTATTTTTGCTTTTTTCTACACTGTGTTATTCAAGTGGGAGCTGGTAAGCGTTTTATGTAGTTTTTAATTTTTCAAATTCCTTGGTAGATCCAGAATTATGCACATTTTACACACTATAAAGAATTTCTCAAGCATCTTAAAATTTATCAGGTTTTATGAGTTTTTTTATATTATGACAACCCCAGGGTTTCTCAAAGTTTGGAAGAATCCGGAAGCTCATAAGATTCACGTACAATGTATCCATTAGTGATAAACTGCGGCAAAATGACAGCTAAATCTATTGTTTAACGCGAAAGCAGATATTGACACGAGGACCACTTCCACAGGACGTAGTGACATGGATGTAAGAATTGTAATGTATAAGAATTGTAATGTCAATCAGTGTTCGGAAAAACTCAAAAACTCAAATCTCATGCATGAGTTTATGCGCCTATGAGTTTTGCCTTGCAAAATTCAACGTCGCAAAAATCACCGATGAGTTTTCAGGTTCAAAAATTCATTGCTTTATGTTTTGGCGTTATTCATTGTTATAACTATTGTTTGTGCATCAGGGGTTGGAAAACTAACACAACATGCATAGGCATGATATCAATTGACGTTTGAGTGGTTTTTATGAGTTAAAAGCTCGAATGATTTTTCGGCGTTGTGAGTGTGAGTGCGTGAATATGCATGATAATCTCAAGCGTGAATTTTGTTTGCCGCATTCGCACGCGAGTTTATTCTCGCAGGGAGGCTCAATGAATGAGATTTGAGAATGATTTTCCGAACACTGAATGTCATCATGATCATAAGACCTTCTCCTTATTCTAAACTAGATATGGACAATTCTCTCTTTTCGAACTCTATTAAACTGTTCTTTGTTCTTCATTAAACACACATAGTGCAGTAATTCTATGTTTGATAGGAAAACAATCTTTTGAAATTAACTTGTAAACTACTGATAAATACAGTCACCTCTCCATAACTCGCTTTTGAAGGAACCATCGAGTTATAGAATTATCAACTTATAAAATAACCTTTTTTTGTTCGTCCATAATTTTAAGAATAACATGACGAATTTTTCCTTCTATTATTATACCTGGCCCTATTTATCTATGAAAATTCAAAAAAATGTTCCATTTACGGAAGTTCTGAGTAGTTAACTCTTCGAGTACCACACCTAAATCACACTTTTCACTATTTTTGTAATATCTTCGGTAAATTTTCATGTATTTTTGATGTTGTTATCTTGTTGGAAAGGGTATTAATTTTCCTTTTTTATGGTTTGATTGAGCATAGCACACAATGACGAGTTTGATAGTTAATCAATCTTTTGGTTTTTCAGTTTTTGTCGACTCGGTAGACATGTCGTTTCAGCAAGTTGAAGTTGATCGGTTTGTCCTTTTTATATTTTTTCCTGAAAGCCTATAAAAGTATCTAATAGAATGCACCATGCACACATTTTTAATTGCCCTACAGAATGAATAATGACCTTCCGAAAATTTTGTTATAATTTGGTAATCCTGATTTTATGAAGCTATGACACAATCAGGGAACGTGAATAACAAGCTAATTAAAAAATTAGGATGTGACCTATCCAACGGTATTAAAACATTTGAAAACGGATAAATAGCGACTGAGATACATCATTTTGAAAAAATTGTCGACTCCATTTTCAGTGTGGTGCCCGAAGAGTTAATTCATAATATTAAGCCAATATGAACAAAAAGATGCAATATGACTATCAATTCTTGACATTTAATTCGTTGTATGTTTTTGGTTCATGATAAGCTTTGACCATTTACTCAATCATTTAAAACTCATGAGATTTGATTTAACGCATTTGCTTATAGTCTGTTTTTGATCACTTCTCTGGGTCATAGGAACATTTCTGAATGGCACTATCGCCCTGAGTATTTAAAAAAACCGGTTTGATTTGTATCATGATATACTCTGCTATAAATTAAAGGTATTGACAATTTTCTCGATGATCTGGTTACTTATCATGTTTTTAAAGTTGATTTTATATTAACATCAAAATCACAGAATTTAGAAGCTCTGTCTTTGACATATCAAGTTATAGAATCAAAATAACACTACATTGGACATCGTCCAAAGTTTTAAAGAGTTCGATGCATAAAAAATTAAGGGACCGCTGAAGCCATCGAGTTATAGAATATCGAGTTGTGAAGAGTTGTGTAGTTGCTTGCTGCTTAAAATAAAGATCTTCCAAAATAATTATCAAAAAAACTCTTACTTATTATAAGTTTCAAGTACACTGGAGTCGTTTTTTACGCGGGGGAAACGTGCCGCGTAAAATCCTAAATCCACGTAAATTCTGAAAACCGCATAAAAAACCGCGTAATTTCCGAAATCTGCGTATAAAACCGCGGTAATTCTGAAATCCGCGTAAAAAAAAACCGCGTTCATTCCAAAATTAACCTAAACTGCAACCAATCGAGATTTTTACAAATTTCATTGTACATACATCTTATATAATACCGTATGCGTGATAATGTTTGCACCATTGAGCAATGTCAAAATTAAGAAAAATCTCATAAATTTCGCTTTCGCTTCCTCCACACGCTTCCGGAATGCACGGCAGGTTCTAATAATATAGTCTGGATCCATTTCTCTCCAGGTACGGGTCAATGTTTGTCTGAGGCTTGCTGTACTCGGGTGGCGTTTAGCATAGGCCTTGGCCTTCATGACGCGCCATATTGAGTAATTCAGCGGATTAGGATCGGGGCTGAATGGCGGCCACATATCCTTCGCCCAGAACGGAAGATGTTCCTGCAACCACTTCTGAGTGCGGTTCGAGGTGTGGCACGGAGCCCCATCTTGTTGAAATACAACATTTGTCTTCGGACCGTACTGTCCTTTGATCCACGGAAGAACATACTTACTTAAAATCCCGATGTAGACCTCCGTGTTAACCTTGTCGCCTTCTGGAATGAACACCGGGTCCATTTTTTGCCATCGGAAGCCACCAATCCAAACACCATAACGCTAGCAGGATGCTTGGTCAGATACACGTTCTTGTGCTCGTCGGCCACGTCTTTTGCCGGAAGAGAACTAATATACCGGTCGGTTCTGGAATTTGATACGGGATCGACAGTAAAAATGCTCTCGTCGGTGAACAGGATTACCGGATTTTTTTGCTTAAGGAAGTTCAAGATTTTCTTGCATCGTTCGACTCGTAGCTCCCGGATGCGGTTGCTAATCATGTGAGTTTTTTCCGTGCCCTCGACTTCGCCCCGAATCTTCCTTTACGGTCTTCCGTGCCATAAAGTCACTGATCCCGTGTTCCTTTGCCATTTTCCTTATTGAACGCACTGGATTCACCCGAATCTTCCTTTTGATAGCAGCGATAACCCTCGGAACCCGAGCTGACCTCGGCCGACCTGTGGCCACCTTCGCGGATTGTTGTCCTTTCTTTTCTCGATGTAAAACCCTTTTGACGGTTAACCGGGACACTCCCACGGCGATTGAAATGTCTTTTTGCGACATTTGCGCGTGGGACAAATCACGAATACGCTGCCACTTCGTCATGGTGCAACTGTCAAACTAAGTAAATCCTTTTCTTTTATACACAGCCTACTACGGTATGAGCTATAGGTTACGTGCATGCAAAGAAAACCAAGGCATTGTATGCACAGGTGAAACGAGAACCTTATTTGTACGATGGTGCAAACATTATCACGCATCCGGTATATTCCTCAATATCGATCAGAAACTTGTTGAACACTATGTTTGTAATAGATGATGCTGGGTTATTACACCGAAAGTTACTATGCCGAACGGTCATTAGTCCGAATGGTCATTATGTTTGGGCCTAACGGCCGGACACCTTAATAGTTGCACTAGAATATACTTTTGCCCTAACACGTCACGTTTTTCAGGTACAGTTCTTTTTATGAGGCTGTACCGCGCTACAAACGTGCATGAGACCAGTGAGTTAGCAGCACGGAGGTGCTCCGCTACCGCCTAAGTATTGGAAATATCACCGAAATGATCTTTTCCGATTTGCATGAAACTGTGCAAAATTATTTATTATGCGCAATCATTCACATTTGTGCTAAAAATCGGCCATTTCGAATATTGCACCTTTTTTTAAAATGGCGTATTCGACATTTTTCAACAAATCGTACCACGAAAACGTCAGTTCTAATCGAAATGTCGTCTGGAACAGGATTTTTTATAGGGAAAAAGTACACGGTTATTTAATTTTAGTTATTTTGAGTAAAAAAATTTTAAAAAAAATCAAAACTTAAGCAAATTAAAATGATAGCAATTGATAGCAAACAAGCATATCTGGCAAAATAAAATATAACTTTTCCGTTCTTCCAGTTCCACCACCTCCACCGATGCCCAAATCAAACATCCCACCACCACCTCCACCACCGCCGAAGCTGGGACCCCCACCGGAATTTAAAAAAGATGAAATCTCCTATAAACATAAAGAGGTGATCGAAAAGCTGAAGTAAGTAATCGTCACATATTCAAAGGTCAACGTTTGGAAAATGTACGTTAGACTGAATGTACGTTAATTTTCTGGGAAAGTGTCAGATTCAATGTACCGTCAAAAAATCTTGACTGTAAATACACACTACCAAAAAGTCATGTAAATTTCCGTGCCCTGAGACCGACACATGCAAGCGGCCCAAATGACATAAGAATAAGTTGAAAGAAACTAGAAAATAAATTCAATCAATCGTACTTTTCATCGAGTTGCGTATGTTTCGGTTTGAGAACACTTAATTTTACATGACATGTTTGTTTACGTTCCATAATCAAAGATGGGTTACTTCTAGTGTAAATTTAGTTATTTTTAAGTGTGTAGATAAAACCAAGCTTTTTGAAGTTGTAAGTGATGATGCATGCTGTTACTTTCTAGTAAAAAAATCATCAACCGTTGAATCTACAATTTTCCAGTCGATTGACCCACACAGTTCTAAAAAGTAGTGTAAATTTCAGTTCAGTATAATGCACATAAATGGAGCGTCACATATCATATAAGTTTACATTATATATCATGTAAAGTGCTGAGACAATCCATGCAATGTAGCAAATATTGTATACAAAAGCCTATTGTTGTAAACAACATTGTTTACAAGTTGCTCGATTGCGTGAAATGAAATACAAGTTTACGTGAATGAATGTTTACATCACTATTAAAATTCAGAATTTTTATCTGTGCAGTCTGCGTATAGCTTCCAAACAAAGATCCCGATAGACCAAGCTTCCGAACAATAAGTTGCAAGCATGAAATATTGTACATTTCGACACAAAAAATAATCCAAGAGGACAGCTTGGTCAATATAATTAGCTATGATGAATGGTTCAAAGTTATTCGTTAAATTATGGTTACATTATTGAATATTTAAGTATTCAAACATAAATTGCCAAATTGTGCATGTCTCAATCCATTCCTATTGTTGTACCGTGCCAGTCCAGATCTAATCAGAAACCGCAACTAGTCGTTCCGAACCGTTCCCGTCGGCCAGTAGAACCCAGGTGAACTAACCACTAATCGTCCCAATGCCTGTTTCGATTGCAGAAAACGACCGCGTAGGCGACCGGACTGGTCCGACATGATGAAGGAGGTGGAACAGGGTAAAAAGCTGCGTCACGTTGAATGCAATGATAGGTATTGTCAACCTTGGCGGCAGATCTGACGTTTGCTTGATAGTCGTTGTTGTGTTAAATGTTGTCCACTGGGACTTTGGAGAATTCTACTAATGCTTTCATGCATTTTATTATTTCCAGATCGAAGCCGATCGTGCACTGCAAGTCCATCACAAAGGTCAAGGATCAATTTATTTTTGAAACTGAAAAAGCTACGGTTCACAATGTGCTCCTCAAAGAAATCCAAAGCGGCGTTAGACTGAAACCGACCAAATGTAATGACCGCAGTAAGCCTATTTTACAAGGATTACGCAAATTCCGCCGGCAGATGACTCTGGAAGAGCAGCTGGCAAAATCCGAATCTAGAGCTAACTTGGAAGCGCCGCCACCGGACGAGGAAGAAGTCGATGAAATGGACGACATCGATAAGGTTCGTGACGATCTGCAGAGTACAAAGCAGCTGCTGGCCATGGAATTGCGCAACAACGAAGCACTAGAGCGCGAGAACAAACGGCTATTGCAGCGGGTACAAAACCTGGAGGGTGAACTGTCCCGAGAGCGATGGAATCCGATGAGCGGAGAAGAGAAGAGCTCGATTTCCGGACCGGATGCCGAATTGATCCAGTCGCTGAAGAAGGAAGCTGTCGAAGGACAAAAGCAGTCCAAGCAGCTCGAGGAAAAATATCAAACCGTGGCCAAGGAGCTAGATGTAGCCAGTAAGCAAAACGAAGAGCAGAAGAGGAAAATTGCAGAACTGGAGAAGAAGCTGCAGGTAAGGTTGTGTGTTGCTAGCCATGAATGTAACTAGATCACATAAGTATCATCATCAAGTACACTGACCTCAAAATTATGGATCAACTTTATATGTTTAACGACTTTTCAGTCAATTATTAATTGCTTTTTGGGAAAGTTAGAAGATACTGAGAAGCAAAGCACACATAATCGGGAAAACACGTGTGTGAGAAAATTTGCCTAAAAATCGGTGAGATGTGTAGCATCCAAATACGTTGCCCACTACTGCCACCAACCAAATACTCGTGTACCTTAGCGGTACCCGTAGTATAATTGGCAATGCACACTGGATGGAATTTGTGGGTTCAAATCCCACCGGTTGCCGTAGATTTTTTTCGCAAATTTTCACACGCACACGTGTCTTATGAATCATCTTTGCTTCTCAGTATGTTCTAACTTTTCCAAAAAAATAATTATGAATCAACTAAAACCAATTATGGATCAATAAGTCTAGCGTTGAGGGTTCTGTTCTCCGGGTTTTGAATAATCCCGGGATTCGGTATTTTATTGATCGAAATCCCGGGAACAACATTCAAGACGCCGAAAACTAACTAAATTCATAAAAAATACCTAGTACGTTTATTCTATTTCAAAGCTTGAGAAAAGGTATCAAGACTAAAGAAATTTAAATATTTCGGTTTTAGCATTTTTCTTAAAACTAGATTTTTAGAAACAACGTTTATTTATCATTCTATCGAAAAGTGATGATCTCATTTATAAGCAAATGTTCGAGGAATCAGATGAAATAAGTTATCGTACTATCCGTTAACGTTGCACAGTGGGGAAAAAATATCCAGACCACGACTAAATTGAATACCTCGGATTGATAACAGCGCATACGATTTTCAAACCGTGCGTCAAGCTAAGATAGCATAGTTGGTAAAGGCACGGTATTACCACAGACAAACAGACATAACACATTGAATATTTCTCACTGTAAAACATCGTCACTAAAACATTACCGCCATCTGTTGAGTACACTGTGGTGGGTAGTACGCTGAACAGATGGCGGTAGTGTGTAAACGTCAATCGCAAGAGAATTGACTATGCGCGCCACAGGTGGCGGTACTACCAACTACGATACTTTTAAATTGACCGTTAAATGCTTGTTCGATGAACAACTAACGAGTGTTATGTCTGTTTGTCTGTGGTATTACCAAGCCGGAGGCGGCGGGTTTGATTCGCAGTCAGATCGAGGAAATCGTTCGGGTTGGACATTTTCTCAACATCCCTGGGCATAGAGTATAATTGTGCTTGTCACGAAATGCATCTAGAACAATAAGTTGAGAACCTGCAAAACGGTCGCAAAAGAACCGTAAAAGGTTTAGAAGAAGAAGAAGAAGAAGAAGAAGAAGTATCAAGTCTCCAATCATCTCATAAAGGCGCACCCTACACGGCAGAAGTTAAACGCACACTTTTTTGCCTAACCCAAAAAAAGTGTGCGCTTGACTTTGCTCAAATAGTGTCTGCGGCTGTGCAATAGTTCTAGCGACGTTTCATCACTACCTAACGCCCCACGTTGCCGAAAGCATTTCCAGTCGATGGTGTATTATAATGCAATTCTTCTTCACCGACTGACTTGCAGTGTCGCATTAATGGCCCTTCGCTCATTTTCAACTTCTATTCAATATTCATACTGCCGTACTCTAACGGAACTATCTACCTACCCTCTTCTAATACCATTCTCTAGCTAAAAATTTATCACACTAAAGCTTCATGTTAGATAGCATTTCCAACCAACTCTGAAAAACGCAAACTTTGCGTATGAAGTAACATAAAAACACTAATTTCATTTGTATACCTATGATCTTGACTTTTTTACCTAGGGGATGAGTACTTAAGGGGGTTAGATTTTGATAAGTTGTTTAGTGGGAATGACACTGATGAAGACTGCACATTGTAGTCGAAATACGTATCTGTCATGGATACCAAAATTAATTAAGTGGAATTAAATGGAAGATAACCCCTTTTTTGCTGTTTTATAATTTTGGTATTTTTCGTGACATTTTCTGAACAAAGTGGGAAGTTTTTCGTAAACATTGTAAAGTGATGGTACTTGACAATCGGTTCCAATGTATAACTCATTTTCGACAAATATGCGAATGGGACTGTTATACCGCACAGGGCAGTATAGCCCACAAAGATGCAATTCCTACGTAAAAAAATCATGGCTCTTGGACTTGGATACAACTTGAAGACTCTGACACTTTGTAGCATTGGCTAGAGAATTATGATGATAATGCCAAATAAATTTTGAGAATAGTCAGTTTAAGGTACTTCTGAAGAGACTATTATGAGGATTATGATTAAAATTCCAGGGAACTCCAAAGCAAATTGAAAGGAATTTTAGGGAGCATTCTAAGTGAATTCAGATAATAGGGGAAATGTCTCTAATGTTGACCTATGGATCTAAGATTGGGTCCATCGCTAAAAATCAGCTATTTATCAATTTTATCTAGATTAACGCGTTATTGGGACGTTACTAATGTCGTTAGAAAGGGATGTAAAAATTAAGTTTAGATAAAAGTTCTATCGACAGCGGCGCCGGTGGTGTAGTGGTATGCATGATTGTCTCTCACCCCAAAGAATCTGAAGTCAATCCCAGTCGGCGCCGCCGGAGTTTTCTGATCTATAAAATCTCTGATCACGCCTTGCTTCGGAAGGGAAGTAACACTGTTGGTCCCCGGTCCATGAGTTGATGGGTCGATAGGTAGGGTACAGGTGTGGGTAGAATTGGTGCTCAGCACGGTTCTATTGAATCTATGCGATACGAAACGACATTCAAATTAAAAATGAATCCCGTTAATATGCATGAAGTGTCGTTGAGATTAACGGGGTTCCACGGTATCTAGTTGCCGGGAGGGCATGTAAAAATTAAATTTTGGTAAAAGTTCTATTGAATCTATGCGATGCGAAACGATATCGTTTACAATTGACTTAAGTCTTCGCAGAATTGCTTTAGAATTTTACCCTCAAACTGTAGAATTATGACCCTTTTTCACGAATTCTATAACCCTCTTCACAATCGTCATACAATTGCCCACAGAGCTACTTTAAGAAATTACTTTATTGTTTATTAATTTATTTGATAAGGCTCAACCGAATTAACTTTACAGAGCCGAGGATTCTTGGTCACTATACAATAGATCTTAAAACTATAGTCAAAAGGTACAACACAATAAACACTTTATCTTCCGCTATCCAAAAAGCCTCCTCCATCAGAACTGGAGCCGCTTCCAGTGGTTTCATTGTATGGCAAATTGTTGTACGCCAACGAGGGTCAGAGCGCGTCCATTGCAGCAATGGACGCAAAACGTGGTCAGCACTCACACACTCATCACGAAACGGTTGCTTTCCAAAGTCGACGACGCATCGACCGAAAGAACTGCTGATGAAGAACAATGAGGAGGACCACACAATGGTTGCTGCCGAGAAAACAGACGATCGCGTAGCACACATCGAGAGTGGCCTGCTTTTGTCGACAGCCGAGTGAACACTGTTAAGAAATTACTCTGAACTCACATAATTGACTTGCAGTTCTAGTCAAAACTCTCTTTTCTTCCCGAAACTCCCTTGTAAATTTTCTCTGAAATACCGTGGTGTTATCCCTAGAATTCCTTTTAAAATCTCATCAAAATTGCTTTGAATAAACATTCTAACATTCTCTTAATAGTTCATCAAAGTGACTTTATTCTGAAAATCTAGTTCAGTGCAAGGGTTATGAATTATTTCAAGGTTCAATTTTATTTCTCATTCGGCGAAAGGACGAAGTATATTTTTTCCCGATTTGTCATCGAAATTCACGTGTTTCTCCCGGTTTTCCGTTTCACTGATCACCCTCAAAGAACCAAGCCTGAATTTTCCAAACGAGCATAATGCTCTCATACTGTGAAGCTTGGTTGGTGATATGTTTTAAAATAGTCATCCTTTGTCCTAGAAACGTTTTGATATGAAAACTCCAAAGCATACCATGGCGCATTTGCCGTCGCTTTGTCTTGAATCAGCACAATCTGCTTGGCTTTCATCAACTGCTAACTAGATTGTCGCCATCGCTCAGTTCATCGCCGTCTTGCCATTTTGGTGTAAGGGGACGTGAGGTAATACGCACCCCTAAGAAAATTATCGATTTACATTACATTTTAATCCAAAATACACAATCTATTTTAGCGTATTCGTTAGTCTGAATAATCTTCTTGATGTTATCGAAAACATCATGCAAAAATATGCATTCATAATTGAGAAAATGATTTTACAAAAAATCTTCTCAAAATAGCGTTTTTATTTTTCGCTGGGTAATATGCGTCTCGTAAGTGTTATGCTTATTATTGCGGGAAGTATAAATGTAGGTTTTATTTATAACACTTTTATAAGGTTCCCATCATCTGTAACTGATGTTTGAGCTATTTTAACGTCAAAGGCTTTTAGGAGCTACCAAACCACACGGCGCATACTGCCCCACCCTCAACTCAGAACTTTGTACAGAACAGAAACAGAAACATGCCGCTAATTTGTGATTGAAAAACATTATGTTTTCACACAGATATCGAAGCAAGTTGATGCATATAGCAGGGCTGGTAGCGATCAATGCTGTCAAAATAGTGATTTTAGTGACCATGTTGAAATAAATGACCAAATAGTGACATAAAGTTGTAAAAAAGTGACTAAAAAGTGATCTAATCGAAGAAAATTAGTCGTTCTGATGGCATACCAAAAAATGTTTGATGTTTTAGACTTATTCAATTAGATTCTAATAAGCACTCCTCAGCGAAATAATTAATATAGTTCTATGATTTTCACTGAAGGTCTCAAGATCTGTCTGAAGTTTAAATCATCGAAACTAATTCATAGCTTCTTCGATAGTCTAGAGTTTCCTGATGTTTATAAAACTGCCCAAAATATTTCTCAATTTCTTTAAAAATCTCTAGACTGCCATGCCTTAGTATTTTTTTAAAAAATTCACCATTTTAATGGAATTGATTAAATTCCCTTTAAGTTCTACAATTTTCCTTAAGTTTTATGAATATATTTATTATTATAAACTCTCACGGAACTTTTTCTTAAATCACTAGTTTTCCCTGCCAGAAGAATGCTTACCTTAATTTCTCTAAATTGATCAAATGTTCCTTGTAAGTCGCTGCAAATTTCCTTGAGTAAATGAGATTTTTCTGATGTTATCTAATCGTCCTCGAAGTAGTCGGAACTTCACTGAATATAATGAATATAATCAAAAATATCTAAATTTCATAAGGTTCTCTGGAATTTCTTGAAAATATCTGTGCTTGCTTAAAGTTCTCACCTTTTTTAATTAATGGTACTTCGTTGATGTTCTCTAATCAACTTTGCAAAAATTTCGAATTTTCTATAGATCTTGAAATTTCCATGATATAACACCCTTGAAATACTCTCACATTTTCCGGATGTTCATATAATTTTTATTGCGTTCCAGAAATTTTCTCTGAGCAAACCGAAGTTTCCGGAAATTCCGGTTTCTGCAATTTCCTTGAAATTTTCTGAACGGCCCATCGATTCTCTGATCTGTCTTCATGTTTTCGGAGCTTTCCTAAAACTCCACTCTAATAAAGATCTCAGTTCTGCTTTAAAATAAATGGAATTCTCGCTGATCAATTGAGCTGAAACGTTCGCCAAAGAAATACAAATATGTATGTTCAATTTAACGATTACAAAAAATATGATTTTGCATACTTATTGACTGATTTAACGTAGAAAACTTTCATAAATTATGGATGAAAATATTTTTTTTTATTATAGTCACTTTAACACTCTTGGGTCATTCGTGACTTGTCCGGGGGTGAGATTTGAACTCGTGACTTTGGCGTGAGAGATATGGATGTTAACCACTACGCCGGGGTCGCCCCCGAAAATAAAATTTAGCTAGAAACAATCACTACTGCTATTTTTTTTTTTTGAACAGTTTAAAATGGACGTTGCAACAGGTTCAAATCAAAATGTAAACATAGAGAAATCGTAACGCTACAAGCAGTATCTCATATTAACAGGAGATGTCACTAGTATGCATATAAATGATTGGTTGCTTAAATCAGTAACGCATACATGAATTATGAATGAAGTACTCAAGCATGATGGCACTGCTATTTTATTGAACACAACTGTATAACCGATATGGATGTGATTAGGCACCCGGGTACCAAGTCTTGAATAGCACCGTGTAGAGTAGCTAAAGTGCCTCTCAAGCTAAAGGACAAAATTTGTCACGAATGACCTTAATAGTGTTAAAATTACTTTAATAAAAAGGCACGGTATAGAAAAAAAAAAAAAAAATCTGTCACGACGCATACCATCGCCATGACATTCAAGGTTTGCTGAACTGTATCCGTAAAGTGCCTCCGATACAAGATCTTGAACCTAATATGTAAAATCATGGATAGGACATTGCTTTGACTGTCCTACCCGGGCTTTTTTGTGCGTAGGACATTTCACACCCGCTTCTAGTCCCTCTGCCGTTGTTTAATTTAACCACTTGCGCTTACTCCAGTTTCGGCAATTTTCTCCAAATACATTCTGCTTCTCACAAAAACCAAAGCAACTGTAATTAGAAAAAAAACGCAATGTTTTACTTCGTTTATCTTTAAACCGCTTCAAACTTTATATTTTTAGTTGAATTTTTTACTTTGTTTTGCTTTTGATTTCCTGTTTTAGCTTGTCAAATTTGGTCAAAATGCACAAAAAAAAATAAGCGAGAAAATTTTACTTTACGTATCGAAAAAAAAAATATGGGAAATCAACTCAAGAACTAAACCATAATTTGTGAAGGATAGAATAAATTATATAGTTCATTAAAACTGATTGTGAGCAGTTCCAGCCACATTGATTCACGGGATTTGAAAAATCAACATATATCGTGTGTTCTATAACTTCAAAACATTGTGGACTGTTTATTAATTCATTTGGTAGAAAACTAACATGCTGGACCACAAATAAAATCAAGACAGACTCGTTTTAAACTCTAATAATCCTAAATTGAGGGATAAATTTACGTAACCTATTTTTAGATTAGTTGAATTCAGAGTATTTTTAAATCATTCAGATTCATAAAACATTCATAAATGAAGTTAGCACATTTTAACATAAAACATGGAATCCAACATGCGTTCAGGAACATTATTACTAGTTTAGCCTATTATTCGATATCGATATATTTAATCTTAACTTGATTTACATTTTCTAACGCAATTTCTCGATCACAGTGCTTAACGGATGATGACTTCTATTTGAAGGAACATCAGGTAAATGAATTCTAGATAATTCCGTTTTCAATTGAATTTGATCGCTCAAAAATGTCAAAAACACGTCCTTTAGCGATTTGTGTGTAGTAGGTAGCACTGAAATCTGTACAGAATCAGAGCAGTTTGTATTGGTAGTGCTTCTATGTAGTATATATTTGTGATCCGTAATCCGTGCAATTGTTCATCCACAGGGCATCACGGACAACGTTCCGCGTCGCACCAGCGAGGCTGCTAATCAGAAGGAAAGCTCACCGGAACTGGCACCCGATGAGGAGGAAGAGGAAGAAGAGGAAGAGGATGAGGAAAAGAAGGCCGAAAAGATAGCCAAACGGTTGAACCGGGAGGTCAACATGCTGGCGGCTCGACTGATTCGACTGAAAGAAAAGGAAGAGGAGAAACATGCCGAGCGGCACGCCTTGAAATATACCATGAAGACTAACCAGTATGCGCTGAAGTGAGTAGGATATCAAAGTAAAATTATGAACTTAATATTCTAATGAGTTATTCTAATTCTTCCATCAGAAACGAGCTGAAGAAATACAAAAAACTGCAGAAGGAAGTCGAAAAGATGGCTGCAATGATGAAAATGGAAGACGAGGACGAGGACGGAGAGGAGCCCAAGGAACCACCACCGGAGGAACCTGAAGAAGAGGAGGAGGAAGAGGAATCCGAGGAGGAAAGCGAATCGGAATCAGAATCAGAAAGTGATAATGAAAGCGTGAATGAAGCAGAGGTACGTAACTGAAGAACTACTATTATCTTAACTGAAATAAACCCAACTGATCCCAACAACAGGACGCCCCAGACGAGAAGAAGAAAATTAACCTAGAGCCACGGGTAAAACGACACGAGAATCGATTAGCGTCGCTGAAGAAGGGCAACTACTTCCTGCAAGCGAACGTTGATCGAATCAAAGATGAAATCAACAAAACGCGGGAAACGTGCTGTACCCTGCAGGCAGATTTGGACTCAGTTATAGCCGACCTAGGATAGATATCTACATTTTAGCCCAAATTAAAAATCATTGCATACAGTTTTCTATAAATCTAAAGAAACGATGTTGAACTTAATTGAGCGTATCAAAACATATTGCTGTATTTACCGTACACACCATTATTCAAGTGCAATTTTTACCATTCTAGTTACACGTAAGTCCCACACAGCGGAAACTTTTCATATTAAAACACCTAAAGCATATTTTTCATCCTTCATCTCTACAAGCAACGACATTGAACCATTTTTTTTACAGAAAACAGATCACAAAAAAAAACTGAAGAAAAATATGTCCGGCCACGGGAAAAGGCGGAGCCGGTCTTTGGCACACGCAAGAGTATTTATTTTATCTGTATTTTTGCAATTGGAAATGAATAAAATACAACATACCTGAATTGAACTCAGTTTAATCTACTGGAGGCGTGTATCCGACCACTTTATTTCACTCAGAATTCACGAAAAATATCACAAAATTGCAAACACTTTCCCAGAAGACACGAACGAATTCAAACTGTTTGTACACAACAGGCGAAAAAGTGGTTTGTTTTGGTTGAATAAACAAACTTTGTGCAAAAAGGGGATTGGAAAAAGGGCAACGGGGACTGTCACAATAATGACCTATGCAGCATAAAACAAAGAGGATAAAACTTTTAGCCAGGGCTGTACCGAGGAACATCCCTCAGCTTTCCACGAACCGAAAATTCAGTGCCAACATTTCAAAGGGGCGTAATTGCTTTTATAAACAATGACTTTAGCCGTCAATTTCTCGAATGACATCGGGTCAAATTGAGCGGCAAAAGAAGGCCAGTGTTGCCAAAAACTTTGTTATGAATTGATATTTTTGACAGTTTAACAACTTTTATTTAAAAAAATATGAGCTTTTAAAATTACAAGTCGAAAGTGAAGGAAAAAACTTTTAAACAAACAAAATTACATTCATTCACAAAACTACGAAATTCGGGAAACTTTTGAATTGAAATTGCAATATTTTTATAAGAACCATTTTTATTTTTTTGTGTGTAGCAAGGGTTTTGTCTGTATCGTTAAACGCCGGCCAGACTGGCGAGTTATAACATGTTATAACGGTTGTTAAATAATTGCAACACAGAAACCACCATCAAGATAGCGCTATAACATGTTATAACTCTGTAGTCTGAACGTACTATTAGTTGCTTTATGTGTTTGGATTCGCTGATTGACATACACTCAAAAAATATTGAAATCTAAATAGTATAAAAGCTACGCTAAATCGCAACTCTCCGTATCGACGCAAAGGTCGGTATAAAGGGAGAGAATGCAAACTTAGTATAAAAATGGTTTATGCGTTCCGTAGTATAAAATTGAAATATACTTACAATGCGTAGATACGGTTTATTCGAG
This sequence comes from Ochlerotatus camptorhynchus, assembly GCF_037179485.1. Lineage (NCBI taxonomy): Eukaryota > Metazoa > Arthropoda > Insecta > Diptera > Culicidae > Ochlerotatus > Ochlerotatus camptorhynchus. The sequence goes on from NW_027040541.1 coordinate 128,855, forward strand.
AGAATGTATTTTTCGCTTCTTAATTTTATTTATGGTAAATATTATTGTTTTCAAATCAAAATTAAAATTGTCTCAGGGAGGTTTTTTAATTATTTTATTTTTATGAATATTATTAAAAAATACATACCTTTTCGATGTTCATTAGAATGAACTCGTGCTTACGCAGTCTAGCTGATCACATGCGCTGTATAAATCCGCCGGGACGAAGCTCTTCACCAGCACGAAGCTCGGAAGAGAATCCAGATGATCTTTTTGCTATCATTTTAGTAAACACTGATCGAATTCCACTCCGTTATTCGGACTTAGTATAATTTTAACGAAAATTTTAATCGAACCGATGTATAAATTTTGAAAATCCATAAAATGCATAAATTTTAATCTATATTCGTTTTATTATATTTTTGAGTGTAGCTTGTGAGTAGCTGCAGTTTATTCCAAATCTGAGTAAATTTCGTATGGAAAGAAAATTCTCTGAGTCAATTAATCTCAGTCGCTGAGTTGGTATGATTGGCCGTGTACATTTTATGAATAATCAATTAATTTTTTTAAGCAAGCAAAATTTAAGCAATTAAAATTTTCCAAAATATATAAAGGGATTTCTATTAAAGCCCTACAGTAAAAGTATGGACGTCTGTCAAAAGTTGTTCCAATCGAACCGTCAAAATGCACCGCTTTGCTCGATTGGAACAGCTTTTTTCAGTTCTGTGGTGACAGTCGTCCATACTTTTACCACAAACGAAGTTACATACGACTTTCTCCGAAGAAATTTCTTGATTGTTAGAAAGAACCGGAACAGCAAAGTTTGAAAGTAGAATGGATTTTATTTAACGACTAGCTTGAGTGGAGTCTTGAACAGGAATGAAAAGTTTTTCACCGTTGTTTATTTAAGAAAACTTAGGTTGCTAGGGGTGACGTTCGGTCTCCAAGGAGGTGATCAGCACACTGCGTTACCGATTTACTCCAACACCCCCCCTGAATCGGTCAGTCCTAGGAGGGTCCTCAGTTCGCGGAAACGTCCAGGTTCCAGGGGCTTGGTGAACGTGTCCGCTATTTGGTTTGCTGTATCAATTGCTTCGATTTGAAGTCTTCCTTGTGCCACATGGTCGCGCAAAAAATGGTGCTTTACATCGATGTGCTTGACACGCTTGCTTTCGGTGTTTGTGGCCATTGCAATGCACCCACGGTTGTCTTCGTACACCTTGAATGCCGTGTCCGGTCGAACTTGCTTCAGGTCTTCAAGGATTCCGTGCAGCCACAGCCCTTCGGAGGCCGCGGCACTTAAAGCTGCATACTCGGCTTCACACGACGACAGTGCAACGGTTTGTTGCTTGCGGCTTGCCCAAGACACGGTGTTCCCAAAGACCTTAAAGACGAAGCCACTAACGGATTTCCTATCCTCAGCATCCGATGCCCAGTCAGCGTCTGCGTATCCGACAAGTGCCTCGGCGTCGTCGTTTTGCTTGTACTGGAGCTTCAAGTTCTTCGTTCCCTTCACGTAACGGACCACTCTCTTCAGGGCTTGCCAGTGGGCCTCATCAGGTTGAACTTGGAAGCGCCCTAGGTATCCAACAGCGTAGCATATGTCCGGTTGAACACACAGCATCGTATACATCAGGCTGCCCAGCAATTGACGGTATGGATGCGACACAGGATTCGCAGCTTGTGGTGGCAGGAAACAGCCTTTCTCCATTGGGGTTTTGACATGGTTACAGTCTTGCATGCCGAACTTCGTCAGCACACGGTCCACAGCAGCTTCTTGCGCCAGGTACATGCATCCGGTGGCGCGGTCGTATCGGATCTTCATTCCAAGGAAATGATTAACCACGCCGCAATCCGTCATCTGGAGCTTCTTGGAAAGAGCACGCTTGATCTCCTTCACCAGGTCCATTCGATCGCCAGCAATGAGCAAATCGTCCACGTAGATGATTATGTATACCCCCCCTCGATCGTCGATCCTTATATATAGACAGTAATCATGCCGGGAACGGGTAAAGCCGAAATCCAGTAGAAGGTCGTTTAGCTTGTTGTTCCAACAGCCGGGGCTTTGCTTGAGTCCGTACAGCGATCGATCCAGCTTGCAAACGAAGTTCGGCGGTGCTGCAACTCCTTCGGGTATGGCCATGTAGACGTCTTCTTCAAGCTCACCGTAGAGGAATGCGGTCTTCACATCGAGTTGGTGAACGTGCATCCTTCGGTGGGTTGCTACAGCAAGAACGGTTCGTATCGTGGCTAACTTTGCTACGGGGGAATATGTTTCGTTGTAGTCGACTCCGGGCTTCTGTTGGAATCCCTTCGCCACCAAGCGCGCCTTGTAACGGATCGGTTCGCCATGCTCGTCCGGCTTGATTCGGAAGACCCATTTCGATTTGAGCGGAACCACACCAGCAGGGCATCTCACCAATCGCCAAGCATGGTTGTCCGCTAGCGACTGCAGTTCCTCACGGACCGCTTGCTGCCAAAGAGCTTCGTCGCCTCGTCCAGCGATCTCCTTGTACGCCTCCGGGACATCGAAGATTGAACGCTCGGCCTCATCTCGTCCAACGGAACCGTCAAATAGTACATCGGAAACGTTATGGGGAACATCTGCAGAATGGGATTGCGCGGCAGTGAAAAATTTTCCAACCAGAAATTCTTTCAACTTACCGGGGAGTCTGCGCTCCCGTTCGCTGCGCCTCGGGGTTTCCATTTCGAGGTTTGAACCACGGTCTAGTTGCGAAGGGAGCGCTCCGGTTTCTTCAACACCGTCGTCTTCAACCTCGCCTTCTTCATCATCAGTCAGGATGTCGTCATGTTGAGCCACCAGCGGCTCATCGGGTTGAACGGACTGTTCAGGGGTTTGCACGTCTTCCTCATCTTGATCCTCGAACTCGTACGGAGCAACAACCAAAGGAGTTTTGTCACGGATCTGGGTGGCAAACGGAAAACTGTTTTCATCGAACTTGACATCTCTGGCTAGGAATAACTGCTTCTTCTCTTTGTTCCACAGGCGGTAGGCGTTTGGCGCATAGCCGATCATCACAGCAGGCTTGCTTTTCGGATCCAGTTTCTTCCTCTGTGCCGTGGACACCCAAGCAAATGCTTTACAGCCGAACACACGTAGTTTACTAACGTCCGGCTTGTGACCAGTCCACATTTCCGCAGGAGTCTTCCAATCAGATACCGCGGTGGTTGGACTTCTGTTCGTCAGGTATACCGCCGCTAGAACCGCTTCATTCCACAGATTCTTCGGAGTTTGGGCTTCAATCAGCATCGCACGCACCTTTTCGACGATTGTCCGATTGAACCGTTCGGACACTCCATTCTGCTGTGGTGTGTACGCTGCGGTTGGCTCGACTTGGATCCCCTTGGAAACGTACCAATCACGCTGGTCATTGGAGCAATACTCGCGCCCTTGGTCGATAGTCAGCTTCGAAATCGAATGTCCCAGAGCGGCACTCGCCATGGCATCGTACTCTCGAAACTTCTGGAACACCTCGGACTTCTTCTTGATGGGATATACTACTGCAAAGTGCGTGTAATCATCAATAAAGGTGACGACCCAACAAACAATTTAAGCTGCAGACTAGCTTATAAAGGCAAAAATTAGCTGTATATGCCAATTTTTGGCTGCATAAGCTAATCTGCAGCCAAAATTGTTTGTTGGGGAAGTACCGAGAATCATCCCAAGCCGCTGGTGTAATTGGACCGCACACATCGGAGTGCACTCGTTCTAGAGGTCTTGTAGCACGGACTCTAGTACCCGTGAATGGTTCTCGGCACTGCTTTCCGAGAACACAAACATCACAAAAATCCAATTTATCTGGTTTCTCGGGAATACCTGTTATTGTCGCGCGCCCACTAAATCGGAACGCGCGTGTGAGACACGCGACGTGAGACTCACACCCGAATTAACTATCATCACGAGATTTGTACCCATGACAGTTCGGTCATGATATTATTTATTTATAATCTGCTTTCATTTGTAAATATATTTTTGTTTGTTCCCAGTTCATCACACAAAACGAGTTTGCTATTTGAAAATGTAGAGGAAATTGCTATAGAACTTGAAGATTTTACGTTCAAGGTCGGTTTAAAATGGCCAATCCTATTATACACAACGTCCGGCGCCAGCATGCCAGTTGTAATACAGTGTATCATGCTCTTTATGGCCATTATTTCCTTGGCATTTCGAAGAGGAATTTAGCTACGATTTACGGGAAGGCAATTTCTACCATCTACGATTGGTTTGGACGATACGAACGTGATGGAGTGTTCAGAAGGAAACAACGTGAACGGATTTACAAAAAAATCTGTTTCGAAAAGAGAGAATGGCTGGTGAATCTCTACCGGATCGAACCAATCCTGTTTTTCGATGAAGCCAAACAGAGATTTCAACACTATTTTCAAATTTCGATAAGCGTTTCGTCGATTTGTACCATCCTACATGAAGCCGGACTTAGCTGGAAAACTATTGAAAGGCGGGCAATGCAGATACGAGACGATGAGATAATTAGGTTCGTTCAGGAATTGCTCGCAATTCGGTGGGATTTGTATAATTTAGTGTTTCTGGACGAAGTGTCATTCGATAACAAGGACATGTTACGCAGGAAGGGTTATGGGGTAATCGGACAAAAACTGATCTACCGAGGAGAATTTTCTAGAAAGCCTAGAGTTTCACTTCTATGTTTTTTTGGATTGGGTGGAATGCTGGATAGTTTTTGGACGGAAGGAACTTTTAACAGGCTTAAATTTTTTGACTGCTGCCGTAGGTTTTCGTTGAACAATAATCTCGTTCAAAACTATCCAGGAGTTCACTCAATCTGGATTCTAGATGGTGCACGCATCCACTGCGATCCACACATTATCCGTTACTTGAGATCTGTTGGTATCATCCCCATATTCCTACCTGCGTACTGTCCTTTTTTTAATCCCATTGAAATCATATTCGGGATAGTTAAGAAGCACCTTCGGAGATACCACCAACAAAATGCGTCAATACTTGGGGAAGTTTGTGAAGCCATGAATAATTTCAAAGTGTATCCGTGCCGCAATACTTTCGAAAGTTGTGGGTACATGTCTGGGGGTGTATTTCTTCCGGAAAAGGGCTTAGCTCAGGACCCAAAATATATGGATTTTAATGTATTTCCCAGCTAACATTTCGAAGAAAACCATTAAAACTGTAAATCAGCTTGATTAAAACGTTTATTGTTCCATTTTTCTTAAAGCCGAAAAAACGAAATGAAAACAAAGATAACGATATCATTTTAATTCATACAACAAAAACGAACTTAAAAAACGACTTAACAAAGATGCCTTTTGTCGTGACCTAGTCGATGTTTCAAGCATCGACCATTTGTCACTATGACTGTTTCAGCCAAATTGTCCCACGTTGTTCCTAGCGTCCGTTCACTCTAAAATTAGTCAACAGAATGACGAAACGAGCCATGAACGAGCGTGATAAATGCGATGCGATGAATATCATTCTGCACTCTTCCATCCCATAGCGTCATTTTAATCATACGTCCTATCTCCCTCACTTCGCGTCCTGTGCTTTGGTCGTTTCGTAGACGTACTTCGATTATAATGACACGAACCGCATTCGTGTATTCGGAGCCTTCCGAAATCATGTTCGATCACTCTTGCGTGTATTTTTGTCAGTTTGCTATTTCATGAATGTCGACTTCTAGTGCTGCCAAATGCATTTTGCTGACATCAAACTAATTAGCGGTAAATTTATGTTTAATTCATTACTACCTTATCATATATACTACATTCTTCCCCTTCTCTACTCTATCATTCATCAAGTTTTGATTAATTTTATTATTTTGATCTGATCTTTTACATACTCTACTTAAATGGGAATCAAAGTTCCAACTGACATCTTTTAAATATTCTTTTGTAGTACTTTGTGCTACTTTAAGCTCAGAAACATCATTCAGAATAGTCAACAATCTACAATCGTGTCCCTAATTCGAGCGTCATGAAACTCACTCTGGAGTAATGATACTTTGTGTATCTTCAAACTTAGTTATAGCATCACTACTACTGAAATATACCACTATACATTTTTTTTTTCAGTATTCAAATAGTTTTTTTTCGAAATTTTGACAATCATATCTCATAAGATAAGGTAAGGTTAGTATCTCATAACAATCTGCATATTTCTCCATATTGATAAAAAATGTTCACAAAGCTGATTTTTTTTTTTTTTTTAAGATTACCATTAAATATTATTGAATATCTTCAATTGGTTTTGTTAACAATCGTCATTGCATTCATCACCGAAAATAATATTGAATTTGTTTTTAGTCTAAAAATGATAAAAAAATATGTTTAATTTTTTTTAATACATTCATAATGGTTTTAAAAATTCCCAATTTATGATTTAAAAAATTCGTCCATCTTATTCAATGTCCTATCATTTTCACAATCAACTGACATCATTTTCACAAGCAACTGACATCATTTTCACACCAATTGCTAATTTGCCTTGATAATATAGCAACCCCATGTACATTTTAACGTCTGATTTCTATCCACTTTTAAAAATCGGGATAAAATACGATTCCTTCGGAAGTATACTCGATTCCAGAAATGAGTTAAACAGCCAAAATAAAGGTTTCACTAACTCCATGCGTACATATTTTAAAAATACACCACTAATCTTTATATCTTACAACCATTCAGATCCATATTTTATGTCTATTTTCAACAGGCCATATTTTGTAAATATTGCGTTTGATTTGTTTTTATCTATGAAATTTCCATGCTTAATTATGATTTCAACCATTTCCAATATAAATCTGGATTTACAACTTCCCAAACAACTTCTATAAACATCTATCAATTACTAAAATTAATCACCTCATTTTGTGCTCATTATTGTCAAAATCAAAACTATGTCCAACCAAAATAAATCATTACCACGACCAACACTTAACTCATTCATCACCTTAATCAGTAAATATCAATCACTTTTTTTCACAAACAAGCACCATCCTTTCCACAAGCAATACAAAAAATATAATCAAATAGCCAAATTTCCACGTGAGCTATTGTCTTTCCTTAGTAAATTTTCTTCTTCCTTTATATCCTTGCTACAAACCATCACCGAAACGCACCTGAAGCCCCAGATTAACTTCTTCCTTCCCGATTTACGACTTGTGAGGCTGGATCGAACCAGCTCCGGGGAGATGTTTATGATGCTTATGATGTTTTATGATTATATACTCTTTCAAAGTTTCATATTTCTTGAACTAAATTATTTGAGTTTCATGACGCATTTTCTTCTACATACATCGAGCATTATGAAAGTAATCCCAAATCAAAATACTGATGTTCTGTCCTAGACTAGAAAAATAGTGCAAATTCTTTAATTTCCGTTAAACATATTGCTAACGAATTGACTCTTGGATCATCAGTACTTATTTAAAAAAATGAAAACCATGAATTGCTGTAAAAAATATTTAGAACACACTTCAAAAAATTATCAATGTTACCCTGTTTTACGGTATGTTTTTTTTTTTCGAGTTTTTCTCAATCAATCCCTTTTCCACGTCGCAACCACTACACTTTCCGAAAACTATCAACATTTATCAGAATTATTCGTTTCCGCATCCAAATAGATCATCTTTTACTGCAATCAAGCAAAACTCCCTGTTATCAATTACCAAATCAACATATTTTGTTGAGACCATCTTGCTCCTCACATTTTATATCTAATTTTAATTTCATTCCCGACCATTTTCTGGGTTGAAATCTCACACTCTACCCTTTCACTATCAAGTTAAGAATCACCTTTTTTTCTTGTTCGGCTTAGAGACCTACTCGCTCTATAGTTCTTTTTTTTTCCAGGCTAGGAGACCTGCTCGCTCCATTAGCATTTTTTTTATTCAGGCGTGGAGACCTACTCGCTCCAGCCATTCTCTATTTATTAATTTGGCTTGGGGACCTGCTCGCCCCAGCTAGTTTTTTTTTATGCCTGGAGACCTACTCGCTCCAGCCATATCATATTCGTTCATCTGGCTTAGGGACCTGCTCGCCCTTACCATATTTTTTTTTTCTAGCCTGGAGACCTACTCGCTCCAGCCTTTTTTTTATCTGACTTGGGGACCTGCTCGCCCCTAGTCTTTATTTCCTTTTTTTTTCAACATGCCTGGAGACCTACTCGCTCCAGACATCCGTATTCTGATCCACTCCGTATGTTTGGTTCAATAACTTACCTACTGCGCCATGTCGTGACCTAGTCGATGTTTCAAGCATCGACCATTTGTCACTATGACTGTTTCAGCCAAATTGTCCCACGTTGTTCCTAGCGTCCGTCCACTCTAAAATTAGTCAACAGAATGACGAAACGAGCCATGAACGAGCGTGATAAATGCGATGCGATGAATATCATTCTGCACTCTTCCATCCCATAGCGTCATTTTAATCATACGTCCTATCTCCCTCACTTCGCGTCCTGTGCTTTGGTCGTTTCGTAGACGTACTTCGATTATAATGACACGAACCGCATTCGTGTATTCGGAGCCTTCCGAAATCATGTTCGATCACTCTTGCGTGTATTTTTGTCAGTTTGCTATTTCATGAATGTCGACTTCTAGTGCTGCCAAATGCATTTTGCTGACATCAAACTAATTAGCGGTAAATTTATGTTTAATTCATTACTACCTTATCATATATACTACACCTTTCTCTACGTATTACTACTACGCTTGATCGATATCAGTGCAATCCATGACTTTCTCTGCCAAGGGGTGACTCAAGCTTGATTCTTCCGATTCGGTGGCAGATTCCATCGCACTGAAGAGCTCTAACTCAGTATGACCCCGAAAAGTCATGGCCTCCAGTTTTTGCATTACTCCTTGAAGAATTGAAATTCCGAGAGAAACTTCGGTCTTCACATCATCTAGTTCACGACACCAGGCACTATTCGATGTCCGAGCTACAACCATTCCTCGGTGAAGTGATTGTAAACGAGCTGCTTCAGACACAGCAGCCCATCGAAAATACTTCGAAAGCTCGATAGGCGGGTATTCCGCTTTCTTCAAATCCTCCAGCTTATAAGCTGGCGAAGAATTTATTGTATTGGCCCATAGTAGCCATGAGCTCTGATGGCCCTCGAGGTGGCAATGACTTCGGCGTAGCTCATCAGCCAACGCAGCATCATCCCTTGTTGAATGGGCACCCGCTCGGTCAGCATTTTGTGGCGCCAATATTTTTTTTGTTACCTGCTGGTACTGCCCGGCTGTTTCCACCCTCGATGAATAGGCATAGACAAATATTTTGACACATTTGTCTCGCCAGTTCGTCAGCAGCCTAACTGCATACAGTTTTCTCTTTACATCGTCTTGCAGAGTTACAAACTCATGCATGTCTTCGATGGTTGGTTCAGTTTTCTCCACCCAACTGGGAACGTCATTCTCGAACGTGACTTGTCGATCCATTAAGTTTTTGGCTTGAACCCAAATTGATTCCAGAATTTCGTTCACTGAATTACCATTCACAAAAGCTCTGTTTGTTTCTTTTGGGCGTTGCTGGCTGCGATACAGTCGACGGCAGAATATTCCAGTGAATGAAAAAACATATTCTTCACCAGATTTTTCCTCTACTTCACCGTTGGAATCATCGCCCTTCTCGACATCGTCATTCATCGGCCACAATCCCAGCTGGTCGTAAGGAAGCTCAAGGTTGTAGATTCCCGTATTCTCTTCAGTCATCATCAGCGGATCTGGGTCGTTCTCTTCTTCCTCTTCCAAATGTTCTTCGCTCTCATAGGAACTGAAAAATCCAAATCTTGATTAAACAATCAAAACTAAATCTAAATAAAAACGCTCACTCCTCCATTTCCGAATCCATTATTGGAGTTTTTTCACATTACACCGAGCATTACACGTAGATATTTCTAGTATAACGATCCACCATAACGATGAATAATTTTGAGAAACGAAAATAATAACAAATGCACGCAAAGTTGTTTTTACTCATCTTGAAATCAAAAATAACCTATTACCCTATTACTCACCATAATATTGAACTATATTAGAAATGACTTAGAACTTGAAATTTATCAAATAGGTAAGTAAATAAAATCAGGGAAACTTGTTTACCATAGCAAAAAACAGGTTCAATGATTATTTGAGCGGTTGGAATAGTTACGTTTTTTTGCCTTTTACACACTATTGGTATGTTTTTTTTTTTGCGTGTTTGTCGCGAGTGAGATGGTTGAGTTCTGAACAGTGCCCGGTTTTTGATTTTCAATCGAACAGACAATACCATGCCATGCTTCGCGAGTGTCTGCAAACTTTTGCTCCCCAAATGAGCCAGTCGACGATGCCACAGGTTACCAGTCACAGCTCCACACATGTTGGCCGCCACCGTATCGACACGGAGATCGAGCTTGTAAAAATCGCCCCGCATGGGACATCTCGCAATCAGGTCACGACCTTGCTTCATGATCGCTTCCTTTTTCGTGAATGTGACATCAAGATCCGCTTTTGCCATCTTCTTCACAGATAGCAAGTTCGCTCGAAGATCTGGTACGAAGAGGACGTTCTTCAAGCTGATATAGTTACCTTCCTTGTTGACGCCGTTGATCGTGCCACTGTGCCGGGAAATCAGGGATTGATCATCCTTCGCCACGTTTATGACGACAGGGTGCTTCAGCTTCGTGAGGTCGGCGAAACAGTGCTTCACATTCACAAGGTGGTCCGAGGCTCCGGAATCCAGCTTAAAGGAAACTGCTCCCTCGTCCTTTGTTTGGGAGCATCTCCCGGTCATAAAAGCCACCGCCTTACCTCCAGCAGCAGCGTTAGCTTCAGCGCGCCCATCTGTCTTCAACTTCACACGACAGTCCTTGGCCTTGTGCCCCTTCTTCTGGCAACGGTTACACTTTCCGGTGAACTTACCAGGCTTCTACTTCGATCCTTGGAATGCTGCAGGTTTCTCTTGGCAGGAATCCGCTGCCCGGTCGGTTTTCTTGAGCTCCTCGGCAAGAAGGCGCTCGCGAAGAACATCCAGTATTAGGTTTTCCTCACCTAGATTTTCCAGTGCCGTAACCAACGGATCGAACGACTCGGGAAGGGTAGCAAACAGCTGGGACACAATATCGTTCTCTTCAAGCTTCGCTCCGGCCAGCTTCAGTTGTCGGATCAGCTCTTCGAAGGTTTTCAGGTGATCTTTCACAGACGAACCTTCCATCATTCGTAGCTTCGCAAGTTGCTTCCTGACGAATGTCTGCGACGAGACGGACTTCTTGGCGTAGGCGGATTCAAGGCTCATCCACATCTCCTTGGACGTCTCCTTGTCCCGCACCAAATGCAGCAAATCGTCATGAACAAATGACGTCAGCAGGAACGCCGCCTTACCGTCATCTTCCTGGAACTTCGTGAGCTCGGCCGCTTCCATCGGAGGATCCTTCTTGATGATATCCAACAGCTTCACGGACTTCAGATACTTCTCCACTCGAAATTGCCAATTGTCGAAACCGGTGCCCGAGAACTGCGGGATCCCGTGGACCAAATCCTTGCGTGAGTCGCCCATAACCTCTTGATTGTTAGAAAGAACCGGAACAGCAAAGTTTGAAAGTAGAATGGATTTTATTTAACGACTAGCTTGAGTGGAGTCTTGAACAGGAATGAATAGTTTTTCACCGTTGTTTATTTAAGAAAACTTAGGTTGCTAGGGGTGACGTTCGGTCTCCAAGGAGGTGATCAGCACACTGCGTTACCGATTTACTCCAACAAAATTAATTAAAATAATGTGGTTCTCTGTAATTGAATTTTAGTCCACCTTCCGCCCCTCACCACCAGGTTCGCTAGTATTTTTGTTTTGAATTAATTCAAGTTGGTTTTGTGTGCAATGATCTGGCAACTCGCATTGACGGGGTGCTGTTTTCTCACTCATCGAAGGAAATTTTGATTAGAGTGAGAAAGTAAGGAACAGTCAGTGCGGGAGCCGTGTGCGTTATACCTTGTACAGACATACAAAGTACACTGTTGTACTACCGTTGTATTTCTTTAAGCTTGTACCTCAAATTGTACCTTTTGAGGTACTCGATTAAAGGAGTACAACGGTACTGATTTGTATGTCTGTCAATGGTATTACTATAGGTGCGGCAGAAGGAATGTAGTCGTCTCTTTTGTTCTCATGGTGTTCTTACACATGATCCAACGTTACGTCACACTATATTATGCATAAGAACGTCGTGATAATGAAAGAGCTGACTTGTTTCCTTCTGCCTCACCAATCCCTTTGTATCCTATTGACCAAAAATCGCAATCCGGAGTCCAGCAGCGATTGCTTCTTTTCGCATCCCAAATCGTCCAGAGTTAGCATTTTATGCTTCAGAAATCCATTGACCAATCCGACCAGTTCTTGACTGATTTCCTGCCCGGCCTTGAACATGGTCATCGCCAAGTTTATAACTATCGTTGAAATGTAATCCACAAAATTCCAACTGGAGCTTCCACAGCGGGAGCAAATATGGGCTTGATTCCAAGGGCAGTATTAACTGAATTTGACCAACATTTGCACAATTCAATGATCGACTCGGCTACCTCCGAAGCCTGCTGCTTAATTTGATCCAAATGTATCCGCAGTTGAAGCATAGAGGTAACTCTAAGACCACTGGGTCCCGAAGAAAATCATTATTTTTTTTGGCTCACTCAGTACCAGAACAACGGTCCCAAGCAGTCCCAAGCTATTTCACTCACCCCTGCATGTTCTGCATGAATCCACACACCCCTGATGTTATCTGTCAAACTTTCATAGCGAATCAAAACAAACATAGTGTAGTAATAGAATTTCAACTAGAATAGGGTACGTTAATCGTTTGCTTGGGACCAATAGACTACTAAAGTGGTGAGCCAATTTAAAATCGTTAGTTTCGTATTGATTGTTGGTTGAAGTGTGATGAATATAACGATTTCTACCAAAGGCTGATCCGGAGGGGAATTCACACTGAGGATTTTGAATTTCTCTGATAGGAATTTCAGTGTTTTCATATCCAGAACAGAGCTGTTTTAAAAGTTGAGATACTTCCTCAAAATCCACACGGAACTTGCCGTTGGCTATTCTATTCTAGATTCTATTCTTTCAAAAATAGGGTAGAATACTACTTCGGTCTAATCGCCCATTTTGGGCCTATCGAGCAGAAAACATCAAATAAATCCATGATTTCAGAGTTAACAAGTAAATTATGGGTTTGGTACGATACTTTAGTTAATAAGCTACCGAACGAAGTCAATGAGAACGCGTGGTATGAAGGTTTGCACCCATTATTCCCAACAACAAAAGAAGCGCTCCGACCGAATCAATTTTTATCTTCATCCGATAGGCCGAAGTGAATTCATTGGCGTTTCAATGCGTTAGGCCGAGTTTAGAATCCGTAGACCGAGTTTGGCATCAAGAAGCAGTGTTAGACTTTTGACAATATCTCAACGATTGGTTTCTCTTTATTAAATCTTACGGTACGTACAGAAAGGTAAATAAATTTGGAAGTCATCAGTAATAATAACATTTAGTTTGATGCTATACTGTGCTGGATTAAGAAAGACTGAGTGCGTGTTGTGCTTAATAGGGTGGAAAGGGGGTCATCAGTAATAATAATAACATTTAGTTTGATGCTATACTGTGCTGGATTAAGAGAGACTGAGTGCGTGTTGTGCTTAATAGGGTGGAAAGGGGGTAGTTAACCCTACTAAGAATCTCCACTAATTGTATGTACTGCTTGGAAGCCTCACCCAAGCTAAGAATTATTTCCATTAGGCAAACTTTGTGGAATAATTCTTCCATTTCCATCTCGCTAAACTTCTCTATATATCACTGATACGAAAAGTTTCTGATACACACTGAACAGTCGATACAGCAGCACCGTTGAGTTATAGAACACATCGTTGTAGATCCCTACTGCTTTCGCCCGGATCGCAAACTCGTCAGACTCAGACCAATGCCGCAACAATCGAATTGTGGTGGAGCAGATCACATCCAATCCAGACAAAATAAACTTTTGCTGATCCGTTTGCCTGTATGTGCATCGTATATCGCCTTGAGCACCACCCGGCTAACCCTTAGCAACAGCTCCGTGTGCTCTTCCGCCCAATGGCAATCTTCCAGTAAGCAGGCGCATTGCACTAATATGTGTCGTTTATCCTGAAAAAGTAAAATTTATTACACAGAATCCTTCTAAACAAAATCAACTCAGGCATAACATTTGATAACGGCACAAAAGCATTTGTAAACAAACTTTCTAAGGCCCTTTACACGTGAACCAAAGTACGCCCACGCAAACCAATACCACTTTCGGAAAGATGATAGTTGCCCCGTTGTCCCTATCCGATGATGTAGCTTCTGGCGACTCGCTCACTGTATGTGGGGAAAAAGACGATTAAACGTCAAAAAGCTCTATAGTGACAAAGCTGTATCACCATGTCACACTAAGATTTTTTTACAGTATACTGTAATTTTTTACCAAATATGGAACAGCTGAACATTCGGTAATCCATTCGGTAATTTTTTAATTTACAATCCGTTCTGTAAATTTTCTTCGCTTGTGGCCTGTCAAAATTTATTGACCTGGACTGTAAATTTTACTGAAAGATCGGTAAAGTTTACCATATAGCGTTCAGTATAATTTTTACCGAATCGACTGTACTTTATTTTCAGAATAAATAAAAAAAAAACATTGTAATTTTTATTGATTGATTAACTGTTTCTTTCTTTCATCAAACCAAAAGATTCATTCCTTTTAACCATATATTTTTTTGGAAGATGCATTTTCATCTTGAGTTTGTACAGAAAATTATAAAAAAAAATCAGTAAAGAACCCGGACGAGGCTATCAACTAAGTAGCGAACCGTTCTAAAATGCAGTTTCGGCGGTAGAGGAGGACATTGAGTTGCATAACCCTAATAAAAAATAACCATAAACGAACGATAACCCAAATCATTGAACTATTCCACAAATGGTTTGGATGATACCCAGAACACGTCGTTAAGCAAATTAACCATACAATTTTTATTAGGGAACGTCCATGGCGTCTGAAAGAAATTGGCCCAGAAATGAAAAACTAATTATATTTTATGCATAAATTGCACAGAATCTATCGAAAAGTAAAGTACTTCCCTAATAAAAAATAACCATAAACGAACGATAACCCAAATCATTGAACTATTCCACAAATGGTTTGGATGATACCCAGAACACGTCGTTAACCGAAGGACACTCAACATCGAAATGGCAGCTAATATTGAGTTTGACAGTACGAAAATCTGTTCACTAACTTTTACATAATTCGGTACTTTATTGCTGTTTGATTTTGTAAAAGATTATTTTTACAGTATACTCGTCACAATTTTTACAGAATTGCGAAATCGCAGTAGCCTTTTACAGTTTCGATCCGCAAATTTTATTTACAATTTTAGGTAAATGTATGTAAATTACGGAAATTCAGCAGTTTAGATTGCGGAAAATTTGTAAAATAATATGTCTTACAAAGCATTCAGTAAAAATTACATTTTACCGAACAAATCCAGCAAAAAAGTTGGTATATACCCACCATGATCCCGATGTCAATTATACAATGTCTGGCCCAATGGTTCGTCCATTAATTATGTCACACTTTTAGGGGGGGGGGAGGTTTTGGAAACTGTGACGAGCCATACAAAAAAAAAATAGATCCATACAAAAAATGTGACAAAGGGGGAGGGGGGGTTGAAAATGGGCCAATTTTGCGTGAAATAATTAATGGACCATCCCCAACCGGCTTATTGGTATTAGTGAAATATGGAAATGTTTAGTGGTGTTCGTATTTCATCGCAATGTTTATCTTTTTACACGAAACAGCTGTTTTCTGTGACGACACGTCTGCCATTCGCAGTATGGAATGTTGTGCTGCCGTGACATCGTCATTCGCTTGTTTAGCAATGTTTACAACATTTTTGCTTCTAACAACAACAACAAGCTGCCTGTTGTTCCAGACCTTGTATGATTGACATAGCCATGATCCTGCCAACACGGAGAAAAAATACTACTTAAAATTTGAGTTCTTTTAACTTAAAATTGAGTTCAGCCTCTCACTTGCACTCTTTATTGTTGTCAAAAAAGGAACGAGAACGATATACCCAATAAGTTAATTTGGAGTAAATTGCATATTCTCAAATTTACGTGACTTAAACTTAATTTTGGGTAGAATATACTTAAGAGTAGGTAATTTTTTTTGCTGGTGTTAAATTGAAACTACTATACGCGATTTACTCAAATTTGGCTGAACACCTGGGGCCATATTGCGCATCTCGAAACCTAAGAGGCTCGAAACGAAAGACTTTTTGTATAAACGCTTGTATTGAATTGAGGGAAAGTACTTAATTTTGATTTTTCATCTCCGTGTATTTTTCTATTTTGCTGCATGGACACGCATTAACATCGCTATCATTAATCATCATCATCAATTATCATTCGTTTCGCTACCACACACGCAAGCACTAGAAACGTCAGGTGTGGAAAATCGAAACAGGACCAAGTTGGAAAATTTGTGCGGAAAATCGTCTGCCAGCAATAGTATGGCTGAAAATCGCTTCGACTGTATCTTTATCACGATCAAAAGCTGGTAAAAGTTAGCTGGAGCCGTTTTCCATTATTGTTGTACTTCCACGGAGTAGAGTAGAGCTGAGTAGAGTAGGAATATTGGTGCTGGGAAAACTAGCTAGTCACCACCACCCACCAACCCACTAAAGAGGATGCGTCCCAAGAGGAAGTAAGTGGCTCTGGATAGAGTAAGGTAGCTAATGTTCGGTGTTAATTATCGAGTTATTTTGCAATTGTGAGGGTTAATTATTACTTACGGTTCAGTTTTAAACTGCCTTGACGAGGAAAATGCCTAAATGTGGTGCAGGCTTGTAGGAATTTATGATTTTTTTGAGCCATTTGTGAAATTCAGTGGTGCAATTAAATTAACCCTTTTTGATCTGATGTTGCAAAAATCGGTACCTGATTATAGAACTTTCCGGAAAAATTTCTCGAAGGAATGGAAATTTTCAAAAAGTATAATGCGTCTCCATTAGAATCATGCTGTACGGAGTATTTGTAAGAGAGGCTAAAAGCGGTCAAAAGTCTGTCGGACTTTAAAGGGTTAAATGGATAGAAATAATTAAAAGACCCAATTATTTCGCTGACCAACGATCCGAACGAGGACAAACTTGTTGCTTGCAATTTCTCCACAAATGAAATTAATCCATCAGTTGCATTTCATCATCCCATTTTCAGCCACTCCCAGGAAATCTCCTAGCCTTGCTGTAGCCTGAAGTGCATTGAAGAAGTTGAGTAATTGCCACTGGCGAGGACAGCTAAGTTTCTTTTGATCGAACTGCAAATTGAAATAGAAAATCATGCCGGAACACCTGGAGCTACAGCAGTTGGTGGGTGGAGTGCTTCAGGGAGGCGTCCGACATCGATCACTTAGTTGGCTTCAGTGCTCGTGTCCTTACTTGGGAATAATTTTGGCCACCGTTTCGTCGCTCTTTTTCTCGCTTTGTTCGGTGATTGTTAAAGGATTGGTCGATATCAATCCGATTGAATTGGCCACTTTCAGGTAAGTCTGATTAAGGAAGGTGTGGACGATGTTGAATCACAGTTTTTGCTTTTAGATTCATCGGTGTCCTGCTGCCGTCGATTCCGATCGCCCTCTACAAGGAGGAGAGCTTTTTCCCACGAGGTAAGCGAATCATTTTGATACTACGATGTTTTGTCGGAACGACTGGGCTGATGCTGAGCTTCTACGCCTTTCGTCATATGCCGCTGGCAGACGCTTCGGTAATCATATTTTCCACACCGGTTTTCGTAGCTATATTTGCGAGGTTGTTCCTCCGGGAAGCCTGCGGAATGTTCAATGTGATAACGATACTGCTAACATTGGTTGGAGTAGTGCTGATAACCAGGCCACCGTTCTTTTTCGACGATGATTCAACCAGCCTGGTCGACGAACAGGTCATTGAAACCAACTACGATGTGTGGGGTCCTGTGGCGGCCCTTTCGTCCACACTGTTCGGTGCCAATGCGTACGTTTTATTGCGAGCACTTAAGGGACTGCACTTTTCCGTGATTATGACTAACTTTGGAGCGTTTGCATTGGTTTATACACTCATTGTTTGCTACTATCTGGGGGCAATCTGTTGGCCTTTGTGCGGATCCGATCGGTTGCTGGTGATAGCGTTGGCACTGTTCAGTTTTGGGGGCCAAATTTTACTTACCCTGGCGTTGCAATACGAGCAGGCTGGCCCTGTGGCAATTGCTCGTTCGGCGGACATTGTATTTGCCTTCATTTGGCAAATCATGTTCTTCAAAGAGACCCCCAACGTGTACTCGGTTCTGGGAGCGCTTTTAGTTGTCAGTTCCGTGATGCTATCTGGGCTCAGAAAGTGGGCCCTTGCGTTGCCGAGAGATTCGGATTTGAGAAAACGGTTAAAATGTCTGTTCATAGAGTAAGCTTTTCCGATGCTCAATGGAAACACTGTGTTTGAGCAGCCCCATACTAGCCTGTATTATTTAACTTATACTAACTCACACAAGTACAGAACAAATCAAACTATAAACGCTACCAAAAAAGGATAAAAGAATACTCGTAAATACTTACTTTTGTAATGGTTAGACATTATGTTTTTATCGTAAATATAAGAAGGAATCTAGTCGGGTAAGCATAGTGGATTCCAATCAAAACGAAAAGGAACCCATCCAAGGAATTGTGATTGTCTTGTGGACTTACGGTGCAGGAGGAGCTGAATGTGGTGGGAAGTATAGTTTAAGCAAATCGTGATGTTTATGATCTCATTCAATAATCTCTCGAAATCTGTACAGTGGTGGTTGAGGCATTGGTATTAGATTCATCGTTTTTTCTTCGTTTTCCTAAATTGTGTATCAATTTTCGTAAAATTTCACCATCGCAAATTTGTTTTTATAATTGATACTTGTTAATAGGTTCGATCTCGTCCGTTAGAAATTTCCAGTAGATTTGGCCGCGACATGTAGAAGATTCTCTCCTCGCTTAATTTCTTCAATGGGAAGGGAAATAAGAATAAATGCTTCTTATGCAAGACTGTCAGGTACCGCATAACTTTATGCCGCAAGCGAAAGGCTCAAAGCAGTCCGAAAAGCAACTGGATGAGGGAACAAGGGAAGAGAAATAAAACCAAGACAAAGAACAGATTTGTAAAACTGAGTCAATAGAATTTTGTATAAGTCAAGGGCAATTCGTTAAAGTTAAAAGAACTTCTGAGAAGTGCAGGGAAAATTTATTGAACACCAAGGAACTTTATAGACCTTTAGGTAATTTTATAGAAGTGCAGCAATTTTTATAAGAGTTCAGCTAACATTGCAAATGCTCAGCAAACTTTGTAAAAATACAGCGAACTTCGTAGAAATTCAATGAGCTCCGTAGAAATGCAGGTAATTTTATAGGACTTCAGCAAATTTTATAGAAGTTCAGAGAACTTCATAGAACTTTGTTGAAATCAGGGCTGTGGAGTCTGATCTAAATTGACCGACTCCGACTCCGACTTTAACAAAATACATTAACATTTTACTATAATGAATTCCGGTTGTTTAAGTATTGAAGGAAAGATCAGGAAATATATTAAAAAAAACATGTTAAGTACATTAAAGCTAAAAAATAATCATGAGGAATGATCTGGAAATTTATTGCTTGATTTTGAAGATATTTCAGATATTTTTAAAGAGATGCACTGAAGAGTTAACTTATTCACATACTTCTTACCAAGGAATCAAAAATATCTCAAAATTACAAAACAACAAACGATCAACGAGCCAAATCATAATGCATTGTCAATAAGGGCAAGTAATAAGGACAATATCCTCATGCATTTGAAAAACTCCGTCTGGAACTTGATCGGAACGGCGGATGAAAAAAGTTAAATTTAAATCAGGGCTGTCATTTCATCATTCCGATCAAGTTATGTCGTCAACCGCAATTGTTACAACAAAGATTGCTAGAAATTTTGTCTAAATGCAGTATTAGTGAAGAACTTTGGGTAATTTATAAGTATAAGTTAGGTACGGTCGTACACGGTTTTCTTGTGCTGATAGTTATAATTTACACACTCAGAAATTATTGTCGCTTTCGGTAATATTTTACCGAAATCATAACAGCTGACATTTCTGTAAAAATTACCGGAGTCGGCGATAATTTCAAAGTGTGTACTAAATTCTTGCACACACACACACAAGCCTTTAGTCAAACGCCAGAGAAGTCTATTACAGAAAGACTTTATCACAGCTTTGCCGGATATACCGATTTATTTAGAACTTGATATACAGATAAGGTTCCTCAGAACACCGATTTTTATGATGTTAGCCCGATTTATATTGATTTTTTTCAATAATCAAAGGCTTTTATTACCGATGTCACTTCACGGTGAAGTGACAACTTAACACTCACCGCTTTACGGACGGATCGCGATCACGGGCTGGAGTGGGACTCGGAGTGGCAGGACCAAACTCCGCAACAAGTCAAAGTCTACCGGAGGAGTGTTCCGTTTTTTCCGCAGAAGCCGCTGCTATTCTTGATGCAGCCATCACTCCTGCAGATCAACCGATCCTTGTGCTAACGGACTCACACAGCGTCATCCAGGCGCTGGAAGCCGAAGCCCCGCGCCACCCCTGGATACAAGCCATTACACGATATGCCCCACCCTCAACCGTTTTTACGTGGATTCCCGGGCACTGCGGTGTTCCTGGAAATGAGGCTGCGGACAGGCTGGCGGGATCCGGTCCATCTGGTCCCCGCTTCACCAGGAACGTACCACTCCTAGACGTCAAGCGTTGGATCGCGAATATTATCATGGAAGCCTGGCAGGAGCGATGGTTTCAGTCGCGGACCACTTTCCTGAGAAAAATCAAAGAAACCGTACGACCCTGGCTAGACAGCCACAAGTCCAAGGACCAACGGATCATTACAAGACTCCGGACCGGCCATGCGAGGATTTCCCACAATTTTGGTGGGACACCCTTCCACAAGGTTTGTCCAATCTGCAGTATCCCTGCCTCGGTGGAACACGTGCTGTGTGTCTGCCCAGAGTTTCAAAGGCTACGCGAACAACACCGACTCCCAGAGAACATCAGGGAGCTACTTGGCAACGACCCCTCGACGCTGGCTGCGCTGATTGCTTTCTTGAAGGACGCCCACCTGTACAACCAAATCTAGCACTCTCGTCGTTGGCTGCGCTGTCCGTGTTCTTCCACCTTCCTATTTTCCTGCCTTCGGGGTATCTCTGCCGGACTGGGGCACTGTCTCTTACGGTGGAGCTCTACCTTTTTCGCGCATCCATTCCTCACCACAGTCCCGATGTAACTCCCATTTTACATTAAGTTTTTTTTTAAATGTTGTTCCAGAGCCGGTTTTACGTTACGTTAATGTTAGACTGAAACGTTTCCTTAGAGGCAGGCCCTAAGCCTGACCTTCTACTATCAAATGTGATGAACTAGCCTACGGCTAAAAATCACAACAATAAAGAAAAAAAAAAACTTAACACTCACTGTGCAGTGATTCCCATTTGATTTACACGGCAATCACTTCACCGTGAGTGACAACTGGTCACTTCACTTCGTTTTCACCGTAAAGTGACACCCGTAATAAGGCCCAAAATGATAATTGTCTAAACTCAACTGTCAACTATTGTGAGAGACTTTTATTTTTTTGGATGTTTTAAATTTTCAGAGCCTTGAAGGAAATTATTCACCTTTAACAATTTCTTATGCTTGATATTCTTTCGACTAGTGTTTCCATTTTCTCGCTGTTTTTGAAACAGTGGATCAAATAGGTTCATCCAAATGTTTATGTTTTAACTGTCTGAAGTTTATTAAATCTCTTCTCTTGGAAGTTTCTTCAAAATTTCCTCTGGAATTTTCTTCCAAATTTCAATCAAATTTTCCGTACCCCTAAAGTTATTTTCCGATTCCTCCCGGAAAGTTATTTCGACTTCCCTTGGAAGCTTCTCCTAGAAGTTTCTATCGACTGCCCCGTAAACCCTCTGGCTTCCAACTTTCTCCAGAAGTTATCTTCCAGGAACCTTAGGAAGTTTCTTCCGTCTTCTCCAGGACGTTCTTTTAAACTTTTACCGGAAGTATCTATAGAATTCTTCCAGACGGATTTTGTCTTCCTCTGAAATATTTTCTATAAGATTCCTCCGGAGGTTTTTTTTCCGATAGAAGGAAGATTTTTCCGAGCTGCTTCTGACTTCCCATAGAAATGGCCACTTCTAGAATTTTCTTCCGAAACCTTCCGGGTTTCGTCTAGTGTCTTCCAATTTCTTCCAAAAGTTTGTTTATATTTTCTACAATATTTTTCATGAAAGTTTCTAGGATGTTTTTCCAATTTTTATTAAACTTTCTTCAAACTTCCTCCAGAAAAGCTTCTTTCTTCGTTCTCAGGATTTTTTTCAGATTCCTTCAGAAGCTAGTTCAAACATTCCTTCCTACTTCTGTTGGATGTAAATTTTCCGTTCTTAGTCCGAAAGTTTAAATTTTCGCCTTCAAAAGTAGCAAAAATATAAAATTAATTAATAGGGGAATTTACGTATTCTCGCAACCTAAGCAGCGACCTTCTTTCTATAGCCTTTTTCTCTAAGGAACGCAAACATATGCAGTATTGGTTTGTTTACAATCTTTTGCTGCCAGCTGCTCTAACAATTTCAGTCGAAAGAATTGTCAAAAACTGTTTTGAAACGCTTTTACAAAGCTCCAATCTTCTCTAGTGAGAGCGAGTATTGTCGGCAACCAGTTTTTCTTCGGCAACCGTTCCATTTGAACTGCATGTAAATCTGCTGTTCTATTATCGGCAACTCGAAATCAGCTACAATTTGTAGAGCGTGTGTTTCATTTCAAGAAAACCCTGCTAGATTGCTTTTTCTCAGTGGTAAAAATATAGTCAAATTGAAGCTGAAAGCATAAAGAATCGATTGCATGCATTCAGCGAAGTGTTTTCGTAAGAAAATCCAGTGAAAATAGTGTTTCAATTTGGGTTGCCGAAAATAGTCTGTCATGCCGAAGCCGTCATTTCCCCTATATGTTTTAAAAACCGATCAAAACCGATTTTTAAAACCTTTGATAGCGATAAGCTGGCAAAACAATCTGGCAACGCTGCTTTATCGTAGTAGTCGTAAGAAGCGTTTTGTCTTTATTGTTGCTTGATCTCTCTGTTTTGATTCCTTGCGTCTTACTGATGTTTTTAAAATTTCTTGGCTAATTTTTCAAATTTAAATAAATGTGAAAGATCCATGTTTACTAATGGAACAAGAAGATATTTGCTGGATGAAAATACTGAGTTTGAACAATTCCAAATGCTTTTGAGTAATTTTTTTAAAAATTTTGCTGAATCAAGCTAAAGTGTATATAATAATAGTATAAGTTCATTTCTTTAACTACATCATGGCTTCACCGGAGAAAGCACGTTGCGATTCGATCCTTCACGCTCTAAACGAAAATCCCGGTTCATCCGCTCCTGGTAGTTTTCGATCAAATTCCTGGCCACAGCTTCGAATTAAATTGATTTTAAATTAAAACCAAACAGCTTCTATCGAAATTTAAAAAAAATCTTTTAGCCTAATTTATCTCACTTGTAATACAGATGGACAAATATTTGAACAAATATTGTTGGTAATTATAGATAACGGTCATCAATTTTAATGGAAAATTGGCACAAGTTCGAACGGAAATCATCACATATTTCTAAGATCTAAATCAACAGTAAAGTTGGATGTAGACGGTGCAGGTAATTTCATTGTTCAGACCAAATCAAATTGATTATGAGCCAGAAAAGTTGAACGTGGAACAGATTTCAAGAAGCTCTTGTTAAAAATTCATTCGGACTCGGTGCTTTTTATTCGACTCCGACTCCGGCTCCTTATGCTCAAAAATGCTCAGGTCGATCAAAACTGACGATGGTTACAGTTTTTTGGTCATGATTTCCATGAATGAGCTTAAAATATGAAGTCAAAATATTAATTTCTACAGCAAAAATGTTGTTGTTTGCTTAAATAAAATAAATAAATGAAAGTGAAATGTCTTCAAAATGTCTGCGGGAAAAATTGTCTTAACAGAATTTAAAATATCTTCTCGACCATCATTCTTGAATGGCTTTTGTGTATCTGTTCGAACAAATGCCGTTTCGCCCTTTTGAAATGTTGAAGAAGAATTGTATTTCGTTGTGTTTGGAAAAGTTGACTACTTAATCCTGGTTTTTTGCTAAGAGAAGAGGAGACAATACGGGGGCGAAAACGAACCACTTTTCTGTCAAACGCAAACCAGCTCGTGATTGGCCAATTTTAAGTGCGTAAGATAGAGATAGAGATAGAGATAAAAGAGTAAGAAGCCAGTTGTCTCCTCTTCCTCTTAGGTTTTTTGTAGCTTCTGCAAAATGGAATGGTTGACCCCATACAGTCGCCGGTGGGTTCAAAACCGTAGAGATTAGTGCCGTTTAACACACGCACACTAGCGGGTGCATCGCCGTGCAAAGTTGTATATTATTTTCCTCTGGGTAACCTAAAAAATGTATGAAATTTGATCTATCAAAATGAGTTTAACAGCGATTTGTTATGTATTTTCCTCGGATTTTCTCTAACACTCTCTCACATATCGCACCAATACAACCGAACGTGAAAATCTCTATAGATAAGTCCTGCTGGAGATTTTATTCAATTTGAATAGCTTCAACTCACCGGGATTGAGCGATCGAATTTGAACCGGTACGGAGATTGATATCTTAGGAAAAATCTGATGTGTTCTTGATCCTGGTTCGAAAATTTTGTTTACGGGGACGTCATATCATTTGAATGGCTTCGTGTCGCCGGGTTTAAACGATTGTAGGTCGCAGTTGTTTGTTGTGATGTAAGGGGTACGGTGACCTAGCGGCGACCGTTTTTGCAGAAGCTCAGTAAGCAATCGTGGGTTCTATCCTAAGCCCCTTTACATTACTGAGTAGGATCGCGTCCTTCCATCATTTGCTTACCATGCTTTAAAAAATCGCATCACTACCCAAAGTCAAGTCAGATCTAATGTCCTTTCTGTGACAAACGTGGAGATGCTGAGGTATACTCGGTCTCTAGTATAGTAACAACGGATGTCGAACTAACAATCCTTCCTTTTCCCGATGATCTTAAGGACGTGGCCGGCGCCGTTATTATTTTTTAAAAGTATTAATTCGCCGGAATTTGCACACTGAGAATGGATTGTTAATCCCAAATCCTTTAATTTTTTGGTTTGTATGAATTGTACGGTTATCAATGGTCATATTTCATTCTGTAAATTTATGAATTTTCAAGCATTTTTCAAGATCACTAATATATGAGTTAAGTAAGATTTATTATTATAGATTTTATTAATAGGACTCTTCAGTCAGAAATGATCCATAGTGAATCGCTGTCTAAAACAACATGACTTTATTAAATCAAACCGAATTATTCTTAGCTGCTACGCTTTACCCTATTTTGATGAATCAGCATGTTCCATTTCTACGTCACGGTCCGATCGATGATTCGATGGCCCTCCGGTTTATTTGGTGATGTTGTAGTTCGGATGTTTATGTTGATAGCTCGATCGCTGTGCATGATATTGATGACAATGTCGTTCGTTGTTGGATGTTCAATTGCTTGGTGTATTGGACTTCGATCGTTGTTTGGTGTTGATCAATTACTGTATGATGCCTGTCATTTGTAACAGGTACGGAATCGCCGGTTACTTATGTAATGGCCAAGACTTTAAAAGCCACACTCGAAAAATATTTGATATTAAACAAATATATAGGTATTGGTCATATTTGACAGATTTTTGGGAAAATCCACCAAGTTATTTACAACAACGCTCTCAAGAACGTCGCCCAATTAAAATTTATTTGCAAATCATGCAAATATTTTCAGAAAGCGTCTGCATCTAAAGCTCTAAAATTATGTTATACTATTGGGAATGTATTCATTTTGAGAGGGTCTCGAAAAACTTCAGAGTTAAGCATTTGTTTGAACAAAAATTTGACATTGTATTAAAACATTACGAATTTTGGTACACGCAGTTAACACTAACACGCAGTATACTACGGTAAATGAATTTATACAAATATCGCACCAACATTTTTGCGTGTAAAAAAAAGCAAAAAGCAGTGATTCCAAATTTTTCGACTAACTACTGACTACTAACAGATCATGATAATTGATTTAAAATTTAGAAAAACGAAAAGACCATACCAATGTCCACCACTGTATACGTGACATGTGATCAGTTGAATAACCGAAGCAAACGGTAGAGGGTAGCAGTCGGATCAACCTGTCCAATGGTGCAATCATTGGAGAACAAAAAAAGAGATCTCATTGTAGCGTTTAAGGTGCAAGCACGTTATCGACCAACTTTGTATAAACTCGTAAGAAGTCTAAGTATCAAAACGTCCTCCCATTTTTCCCCACTTACGTAATCTTTCTATAGCTAATGAAATCTTTACGCCTACATCGTGCTTGTTTTGTAACAAAAGTCACAAAGTATCAAAAAAAAATCCTTTAGCGACGAAAAGGACGAAAAGCACAACCTTTCAGTTCATCTTTTGAGTGAACGAAAAAAATCTTTAGATAGAATTTCACATGAAAAACAAACTCAACTTGTGCCATCTTGCAAATAATCAACCTAAAAGAATTACCATTCAAGGACTTAATAGTAAATCCAAAATACGATGATAGTATCACTTACTACTAAAAGTAGCTTTAGCAAGTCGCTGCCGAGCTTAAGTTCAATATGCGTGATGATTGTTTATAACACAGACAGGGCAAGAATTTGCTACTTATATAGAATTAGTGCAACTTTTTGCGTTACCGTACAGAAAGAAATGTGATTGCTACTAGATCTTACGAAACATAATTAGATTATTTTTCCCGAGTACCTAATTTTGTTATTTATACCCTAATGGCACCAAATCAAAAACAAGCTAGGCTACAGCAGTTCAGTTTTGTTATACCAGTTCTCGTTATATGGAGATAGTGTGAGCATGAAATTGAAATCATGTCACGATAGAACGATTCAAGTGGAAAAGCAAACACAAAAAATAAGAGATATGGACATTCTAGTCGGAATATGATGTACATTATAATGAAACTATCTTAATGCTAAAGAAATATCTACTAAATATTAAATCATATGCTCGTCTGTGTTGTTCTTCGATGGAAAATAATGAGAAATGTTCACTGTCAATAAACTGCGATGACAAAATGACGTAAATCAATTTAGCAAACTGGCCAGATCTGTTACATACAACACTGTGCTAAACGACTTTCTAGGACAGAAATTTGTTGCCATGTATGATTATTTTATGGTCCCCTGAGTACAAGTACAGAATATCGATTCTAAATTAGGTCCTGATCATTCTATGCACTGACTCTTTGAAGTTTCTTCTTCTTCTTTTACTTTATTATCAGCCCTGAGTCCCTTTGAAGTTTAAATGAGAATTACTTTGAAAAAGTGAACTTTTTGTTCACCTCGTCCTAGCCTTTCACTATAATGATTTATAAACAACCTTGCTTCTTCTTTCTTCTTCCTCGCATTTCAAGCTTATTGCTTATGGCATATTAGCTTATTGCGTGCTCTCAACTTAGTGTTCTAGATGCACTTCCATAGTTATTAATTGAGAGCTTTCGATGCCTGTACCATTTTTGCATTAGTATAATTGTGTGGCAAGTACAATCATACTCTATGCCCAGGGAAGTCGAGAAATTTTCCAATCCGAAAAATTCCTAGACCGGACCGGGAATTGAACCCAGCCACCTCCAGCATGGTCTTGTTTTGTAGCTGTGCCTTTACTGACTAAGCTAAGAGAGGTCCAAATAACCTTGCTATATGTACTTATAGGAAATGTTGTCAGCTACAACTTTGCTCAAGACCACTTTTCGATTGAACGTCAGGATAATTAGCTATTAAAGTGAAAGTCACTTAATGAGTAAATAAAAATTTCAACTATGATTTTCTCTGAGACATCCCTTCAGATTGCAAAAAGTTCTCGTCGATGTTTTTATTTTATTATTTCGCACAAAATGACGAGAGCTTTTTCCAATCTGAAGTAATGTCTTAGAGAAAACTATTTTTGAAATGTTTATTTACTCACTAGGTCACTTTCACCTTAATTAATTGTGGATATCATATTCTTCTGACATGCTCTACGAACTGCTCAGCCGGCAACACTGGTGTACTTGGCGCAAAGAATAGAGCGAAAAATCCAGGCTTCTATGTCACTAGTGCAAGATGCAGTGTTGCCCTGAAAGCAGTCGAATGGCAATATCAGCACGTTATCGGCTTCGAAATCAGTTAATAACAAATTATCTTGAAGTTCAATCAAAAAGTGGCTTTCAGCAAAGTTGTAGCAGATAAAATTTCACCTAAGCTCAGATCCCATGTAACAATTTTGATTTTATGAGGGTTCTATTTAGACTTGTAGAATGCTTTAAAACCTCGATAAAACTTACATTGTTACTTGGGATAGTAAGCTTACTCGTAACTCATTATGGAAACAGGCTAGGATGAAGAGAACAAAAATTTCACTTTTCCCGTAGTAATTCCTATGTAAACTTTATGGTATGAGCTCGCAACCAAATGAGCTCAAACTTCTGAGAATTATTTGGACCTGATTTAGAATCGATTGAGTGTGCTAGAACAAAATCAATATTTTGAACCACCCTGATACTTATATCTTAACACATCACATTTTTAGGTACCGCCGTCTATATTAATTTTGGTA
The DNA here is from genome assembly GCF_037179485.1 of Ochlerotatus camptorhynchus. Lineage (NCBI taxonomy): Eukaryota > Metazoa > Arthropoda > Insecta > Diptera > Culicidae > Ochlerotatus > Ochlerotatus camptorhynchus. Next base: position 157,602 of record NW_027040541.1, read on the forward strand.
AGTTTGCACCATCTCAGTCGTATACTGCTAAACCGAAGCATTTTACGTTCTTACTGAAAAAAAATATCGGTTACTATATAACATCTGAAAGGGCTTCGTTTTCTTGTATTTTTGTTATCCCACAGACTTCCATCTCGATTTTTTAATTAAGATATAAAGCAAAATATTACATCGCTCTTTGACACAAAACTACCTGCACTTATTTAAAATAGTTCCAGTACTTCAAAATTGAAGAATGAAGGATTTAGTTTCCATTTGTAATGAAGATTACGAATATGTAATAAACACAATACCCCTAAAGAACCCAATTCAAAACACTCGCAAACTGTTACCCCTATACCCCTTGTTGTATAGCCCCTCAAATTTCTGATATAAATAGTGATATGATGAGATTCCCAATTTTAACAACTCATAAGACTATCTACGATGCAGGAAATTTTGGTTTTGGTGTGGTTAACTGCGTGCACGCTGAGTAAATGGAAAGAATGTTATCAATCGGTTCCGGATATTGCGGAATATGGTTCCATATGCTCAAATTCGTTATCTATCATATTATGATAACCATAACCATATGAGACCTCGCTTAGCTCAGTCGGTAAAGGCACAGCTACAAAGCAAGACCATGCTGGAGGTGGCTGGGTTCGATTCCCGGTCCAGTCTAGGAATTTTTCGGGTTGGAAAATTTCTCGACTTCCCTGGGCTATGATTGTACTTGCCACACAATTATACTAATGCAAAAATGGTACAGGCATCGAAAGCTCTCAATTAATAACTGTAGAAATGCGAGGAGGAAGAAGAAGAAGAACTATATCTAGCGACATAGCACATCACATCTAATAGAAAAAAATATGATTAATGGCGCTCAAAACAACACGGTGTTCCTACAAGAAAACCTTATCAAAAAAACAAAATTAGTATCGCTGAAACACTCACCAAACGAAGGCTTAGGCTCACCCCTTTCATATGGAACTAGTATGCAAATGTTTTAATATTATTTTTTTCGAATTTTCTAGTCTAAATCACTAGATTTACATGCCCCTTTAAGCCCAAAAAATGTATGGAAATATGATCCCCGATAGATCGTTTTGAAACTACTCTCAAATGAAAGAGGCGCACCTAAGATTTAGTTTGGTTGGTGTTTCAGCGATACTGATTTTTTTTATAATAATGTTATTCTACCAGAAACACCGTGAATATAGCCAATCATAGCCACCGTAGGACTGGTTCCGGATATTCTGGACTATGGTTTCATATGATCAAATAAGCTATCGATCATAACCACATAAAACGACGCATCAAATCGCATCTATTCAAACAAATATAACCAATGATGCTTAAACCAATAACCATTCCCGAGCAAAGTTGGATATCAAATTGAAATCAAAATTTGCTGTTATGACATCACTGATTACTACTGATTACTGATCTCATTTTGGATTTACGCGCGCACAGCAAAAATGAGAACTAAATTTTACACTGTGGAATTAAACGTAAAACTAATTCTGCTTTGAATGAAATCAATTTGATTACTGATTTTGCATTCATAATATTAAACTGAATATGGGCCTGACGTAAATGGTTTATAGCACCCCTGCTTTACACTGAAAAACTTGAGTTAAAATCTCACTCCGTAAAAGTCACGAATGGCGTAAAATGTTTTAAACAAAATAAATAAACAATAATCGTTAGTTCAACGACAGATGAACTTGAATTAAATTTTCAATAAGACGTTTACAGCAAAACACTCAGAAATATTACTATACAACGAATAGAATTTAATAATTTTATTTTTAATCAATTTTTATACATGGATTCGATTAAAATTCACTTCAAGTTTTAATAACGACGTTTAATTTGTTCAGTGTATATCAAGGTAAATATACACAAAATGAGTAGTAAACAATACAATTGCCAAAATCGAGACAAAACAAAATGACAAACATCAAACTCAAACCAGCATACGCATGGACTATGTCTTGTAATTATCGCGTAAAAAAAACAGTAACCGAAAAATCATGAATTCTGCAAGTAAAGTGAATTTCCATTGTTAATCATGGATAAATTGTTTGGATCTTTATTCAGTCCATCGAGAAACAGTTCAATTTCGCAATCGCTTGGTGGATCACTATTTTGAGTTGACGGTGGTGGGCGCAAGGGTTCGATTCTGTCAACCAGCCGAAAAGGATAATCCCTATGTATGCTACTCCGTGATTGATCAGAATCAATGAAATTGCACAATGAATCAATTGATTGGGTTGGGAATGACCGAACAATCTCATTGTACAACTTGCAGTGACTTCTTATATTCAAGATCAATAACGACGCCGACCACGTCCTTGCAATCAGGTGGGAGATAGAAAGGAGAGTTAAAGTGACCTTTGTTGTTATGTGGACCGTGTTTACCTCTGCGTCCCCACAAAGGTCACAGAAGAGAGGTTTTGTTAGTAGGGTGGGGTTCGTTGGATCAGGATTCATGTTGATAAGTGATGTGATCATTGTTTTGATATAATAGTAGTTTAATAAATACACGAATCCGGAGTATGAGAAAACGAACCAATCCTATTAATTCTTTATTGTAAAGAAGCATGGAACTGAACCCATGATTTTCTGCTCAGTAAGCAAAAACGGTTGGACTAGACAACCAAGCCCCTTACATCAGAGTGAAACCGAGTATAACTGACGATCGTTTCTGAATAAGAATGATATGAAATAACAGAAACGGAAGATGCCAAATATATTTCAAGAGGATAGAAATAGATCCAGTGCGATAGAGATTTAAACATTTCAACTTATTTGTTGCTTGGTATGTAGTGAACGACAGCCGACGCCCTTGGTGTAGTGGTAAGCGTGACTGCTTTCTCACCCCAATGGGTCTGGGTTCAATTCCCGGCCCATGTGTGTTGAATGGGTGCGATATCCTACGCAGGTGTGGAAGCTGCCTTCCTGCACATTTGATTGCCGTCAATGGATGGCAATCGATGTCCGTCGGTGATTGGAACTAGATTGTGGAACAGAGACCAACGTTAAATAAAGGAATGAAAATGAAATGTAGTGAACGACAGAGCTACGCGATAATTCATATAGTTTCTGCTTTTGATGATTTATTTTAAATGTACGAATGGTCCAACCAACAATGATCACGATAACTACAACAGCGATTTTGGAGATTATCTTCTGTCTATGATATAACACCTTTGCCTTCAATAACACCTAATTCAAGATGATGTATGAAATAAAAGAAGATACAATATTTTTCCCATACATTTCCCCATACAAAATTTAAGCTTCTCCTACAAATCCAGATCTTAACCAAATTCGTTCCAATTTATCACAGTTGTTTTAGATCTCAATACAGATCAAATGAGCATTGGGAAGTAAGAGGTTGTGATTCGCCATACAAACTTGACCCACCGTAAGATAATTACGAAAACCCCCTTATTCCATGTAAGAAAACGTAAGAAAATTACTAACACCCCCTTACCCCACCTACCCTCAATGCTTACGTAATTATTGAAGGGCCCCTAGACGTCGGTGTACTTTTTCAACCACTGCTCCAAACATTAAAACACTAGCTGAAAATGTTCAGGCCCAGATTTCTTATTAAATTTTAATTTCCAAATTAATGTGGGGTTTTCGCATAGCACATTGTAAATGTATAAACTATTGTAACACGTGTTTGTTTAATTTGCCTTGTATATAACTATCTAACTTTTTTAACTAACTAACTTGTATGGGGCAACGGTAGTGAGCAAATTTTAAATAGGGAGGCATATAAAATGTATAACATTTCATGTAGTTGCATTAAACAGACACATCATCTAGCCCATAACATCCAACCTTACACCAAGTCAAAATCTTTAATGTCACCAATAAAGTAAAAAAAAGCGTTGTGCAGTTTATTGTGGTATTTAAATTATATTTCAATTCATATTATCACATTATTGAACGTGTATCATTTTGCTTCTTATTTGTCTTTGTTTGTTCCAGTGTGTAACAATATAGTTAAACCATACAAATTTTACATTTATACGAAACCACGATCGCTTTGTTTTCGTTTGTATTTAAACTGCTCTGCATACTTGCATACTAGGATGGTTAGGTATTGCCGAATGTGTTAACGGGTGCTTCCCGAATAAAATACAGCTACGATCGAATGGTTATTTTCCAGTCAAATAAGGCACCAATGAATCACGTGAAAACTAATGGATTAATCATTTTACTTTTACAACATAAATTGATACATTGGTTAAATACGACAAGGATAGTACAAGTCGTATAAGCTTCACAGTTTTGTTTTTATCATTCAATGAGTATCAATGTTTAATTTTCCACCCAGCATTTAATCCCATTCTCTGTATAATAAACAAGCAAATAAACCCCGCATAATGAGCTGCTAAGCGTGTCTCATCCTCAATTAAGCTTCCGCAGAATCGAATGTATTCGGACGTTAATGCGATTATCGAAATCAAAACTCCGGTAGTTTTGTTGCACGTGTAGAAGCAACTGTTTGGCCTCCGTTTTTGCCTCACTTTGCTGCTGTCGGAGCAACAACATTGCTAGTTCGTAATGGGCGAAAGCGGAAATGTGCACATCCTGCTGTAGCTGTTCGCCTTCTCGCATCGCGATACACGTTCGATAGGCATCGATTGCTTCTTCGTAGCGTTTCACAGAAACCAAACTCGCACCCAAAATGAGACGTCCCAGGCCCAGCGAGGGTTCATTCAGCTCTTCGTTCGATTTGCTGCAATCCTCTATTATCGCCATCAGGGACAGTTCGCTGCAACTACTCAAAGCATTCCACATAAACAGCATCTCATACACTAACAGTCTCCAATAGCTGCAATCGAACTTTTCCTGTTCCGTTTCGCCTTTCGGCAATTTTTGGCACCTCCGAAGGATGTACTTCTCTATCTGTGACTCTTTCTGGCTGGATCGACTGAGTAGCTCAGAGATTTCCGATCGCCACTTGATCAGTTCGTCAAAGTAGCCATGCGATCCCTGACATATGACCGTCAGGTAGGCGTAAAAGCTCTTGGAAAATTGGCTGCATCGTCTGGAAAGTAAGGAATGTTAGTGCAATGTCTGTCTGCACTCAACGAATTATGACTTACCGTAAGTCTTTGAAATTGTTCATCGCTGTACCGTAGTCTAACTGAATCAGTCTGCACCATCCGATTTCATGCAAGCACAGTAGCTTGATTTCTCGTTGAGCCGACGATCGATAGGCAAACTCATATGCCAGGATGGCTTCCTTGATGTTGGACTGAAATTAAAGCGCAAAGCATAATTGTTGGAAAGGTTATGTGCTAGGTCTGGCGAAGGCGTAGAAGGAAAATAACTTTATGATAATGAGACAAATACGTATTTTCTGGGTTCATTTATTTAGTTCTTATCAATTATCTAATCAAAACAAAACAAAAACTAGCAAAATCTCAATTTCGCTATTTGCTATTGTCGTCTTTTCTTAATTTTCAACTTCTGCATGTTTTCAAACAATTGGAAATAAGTAAAGGGATCAGCTTAGATTAAATATCATGGTATTCAGGCAAATCTATTGAAACTATAGTATCGAGAAAATCCTGAATCAGGGTTGGAAAAGTTCACCAAAACTCACTATGACTCACGAACTTTTCCCTTGGTGAACTTCGCGAAATATCATGAACTTTTCCAACGCTGTTCTGAACATTGACTTTTTTGCCTTTCACAAATTGGATATAATCTCCTGTTGACTTAAAATGCTGAGTAATATGAACTAAGCAAAACCAGCCATGAAATAAGCTTCGTTTTACAGGTGAACTTGCAGTGTAAAGTTCTGTCCAGTTAGAATCCGGAATCACTTATTGTGTTGCAGCGGCACGGAAAGTGACCGCTGCAAGAATTATTTTACAGCGGTTTGTTAACCTAGGCGCTCACTTTCTGTGGTATGAATTTCACGGTGTTTCGTGCAGTGAGTCAAAAATTATTCCAGATGGAAGCCGAGAGGAGAATAAAAAATTCTGCACACCCACGTTGATAATCCAACGTGGTCCGCAATAAAAATCACAAAAACGTTGAAAATCTCAAAATCGACCGTGTATGATGTGCTCAAACGTTTCAGGGAGCGAAAGAGCGTGGATCGAGTGCCTCAAGGTAAGCGTCGTAGCGGAACATATGACCGCAAGCTGAACCAGAAGGTGTTGAGAACCGTCAGAGCAAACCCTGGACTATCAGATAATGAAGTCGCATAAAAATACGCTGCTGCTGGCAGTACCGTTCGAAGAATTCGTTTGCGAGCAGGATATCGTTCTTATCGAGCCAACAAGCAACCAAACAGAACGTTGAAGCAAAGTTTCGTCACCAAAACTCGAGCTCGGAAATTTTACCAGCAGGTGTTGACGAAGTACCAAGGATGCCTGCTCATCGACGATAAAACCTACGTCAAAATGGATTTCGGACAGCAAAAATTCTACATGGCGACGGCAAGAGGAATTTTTTTTTTTTTTTTTTTTTCCTTTGGTTTGTTTTTTCCGTCGATCTTGTTTTCCGTGCTGAGCACCAATGCAACCGACGTGCCAGGAAGGCAGCTCCCACACCTGGACCCTACCATCGACCCATCAACTCATGAACCGGGGACCAACGGCTTTACTTCCCATCCGAAGGAAGGCGTGATCAGAGATGTTATGCCTCAGAACATCCCGGCGGCGCCGACTGGGATTGAACCCAGGCCTGCTGGGGTGAGAGGTAATCACGCTTACCACTACACCACCGGCGCCGTTGCACGAGGAGATATTCCTGCAAAGTTTAAGTTTGCTTTTATGGACAAATTTGCCAAAAAAACTGATGATTTGGCAAGGAATATGTAGCTACGGAGCAAAGACCAAAGTGTTCGTGACGAATAAGACTATGGACTCGAAGCTTTACAAGGAAGAATTCCTCAAAAACCGCGTACTACCTTTCATTAAAGCCCATAAAAGTCCCGTGAAGTGCATTAGTTATATTTCAATGGAGGAGAAATCTTCTGTGGAACATTTTTCCTGGACTTAAAATCTTGAAAAAAAAAATCAATGTAGGTAGGGTAGAGAACTACTTCGGCCTAATCGCCCATTTTGGGCCTATCGAGCAGTAAGCTTCAAATGAATCCATGATTTCGGCGTTAACAAGTCATTTATGCGTTTGGTACGATACTATAGTTAATAAGCTACTGAACGAAGTCAATGAGAACGCGTGATATGAAGGCTTGCGCTTATAATTCACATAAACAAAAGAAGCGTTCCGACCGAATCATTTTTATCCGCATCCGATAAGCCGAAGTGAATTCATTGGCGTTTTAATGGCCGAGTTTAGAAGCCGAGTTTGGCTTCAAGAAGTAGTGTTAGACTTTTGACAATATCTCAACGATTGGTTTCTCTTTATCAAATCTTACGGTACGTACGGAAAGGTAAATAAATTTGGAAGTCATCAGTAATTATAACATTCCGTTTGGTGCTAAACTGCGCTAGATTAAGAAAGACTTAGTGCGGGTTGTGCTTAATAGGCCGGAAATGGGGTAGTTAACCCTATTTAATTTTTTATTAATGTATGGAATTTTGCAGTTTTTAAATCTAACATTTGAACAAAAAATCAATGCCCTTGATTTTTTGGAAATTTGTTGGGGTTCAAGATCTTGAACGTTTCCAACGTACCACGATTCATAAAATGTTCGAAGTCTCAGTTACTTGACCTATTTTAACTCCTCAATATTTGTTATTTCGAAGTCCGGCATCTTGTAAAATTTTAATAAACTTCTCATACTTCAGTATCTTGAAAAATTCTCCGTTTTCGGGATAATGATCTGGAGATTGTACATTTTTAATAAGTCCATAAGGTTAAACAAATTGTCCTATTAAAGAATGATTAGTTAAATTAGTTTGAGTTCTTGAAGGGTTGTTTCAATGTTCCGAAGTATCTATCGAATAGTATTTAAAACAAATCCAAATTCTGGATTTTCAGTATTTTTAGTATGTAAATGAAGTACTTGTGTACTCCTCTAGTAGCAAACTTGTTGCACAAAGGTTGTATTGCTACCTGGGTAATGTTTTGCATGATAATACATCATAGTTCAAAGTATTACTTTACCAAATTTGAGCACTTTCCTGACGATAATAGGTAAAGTTATTGCTGAAGCCGCAATTTACCCTATATAATTATCAACTCTGCTATTCTGAAGAAATATGTCGCAAAAAAGATACTTTGGATTAGTACTTTTTCTCATAGAATACAATCTACAAAACAGGCCTCACATTATACACCTGACTACGTCCTTACACTCGCAGGAGAAGGACAGGAATGTTAGTTTAACATCTACATAAGAAGATCCTCACAATTCCCTGAGAATTCTCCTTATTTCCAATTCCACTCAATTTCCTTGAAATTTTCCTCAGAAGTTCTGCGAATTTTCATCAGACTTTCATTTAATTTTTCTTCAGTATTCTCTTGGAATTGTACTCATAACTACTTTATAAATCTCCATGGAATTCACTGAATGTTTCTTCATTGTTCCTTTATGTTTCAGCTCCGAATTTCCCTTGAATTCAAGTTTGAACTACCTTGGATTTTTTTTCTAGGATTCAAATGGAATTAGGTCTTCTAAAAAAAATGATGATGATGGTCTCACCTCTTACCCCTACAAAGGTTTGAGCTGGACGATTTTTCTTTAAGATAATTAAATATGACATTTTAACCAAGTTGGCAAACAAAATCGAACTGGTTTCAGTTACAGATATAAATGTTGCTTCACAGCGATATAAATGTGGAAAAGCTCAGGCGTCCACCTCTTAGTTCGCCTTTTTGTCCACCTAAAATATTCATAAGTATTACACGCAATCAAGAGTTAATGAACAATCAACAAAGCATCCTATTACACTAGTAACCCGACAATCTGATGATATCATAATTTTCAGCAATGTCAGTAATGCTCACGAACCCCCAACATTTGCCAGAAAACTTACTACTAACTCAAACTCAAGGTATCTTCCAAATAAGCTTCAAAATTGCATTTTTTTTTTTTATCAAGTGTTAAATTCAGTTCTCTATATCCGTAATACGCGCGCGAGGCTCAAACCTTTGTAGACTACTTTTTTTAATTAATCTACTTTTAAAACAAGTATTAAAAATCCATCATCACCCTCGTGGCGAACAGAAATAGTTTTTGCAGTGCTACAATAATTATTAAAAAAGTCGTTATGACAGCTATCCATATAAAATAATCCGTTAGAGATAACTTCGTCAAGATACATAATTTGTCAATTCATAAAAAATCACTGGAATTTAAATTGTTAAAGAAGTTCTAACAATTCCCTTGGAATTATCCTCAGAAAAACCTTGGCAGAAATTCTATTCAGATCTTCCTTGGAATTCCTCCCTTAATTTTCGTTCGACAGAATTTATTTGAAATGCTCCCAGAAATTCCTTGGAATGCTCTTCAGAATTCCATTGGAATTGAAATTCTCCTCAGAATCACCTTAAGATTCTTCTCAGAATTTCCATCCAAACTATTGTCAGACTTCGTTAGGAATATTCCTTAGATTTTTTTTAATATTATCACAATTCCATTGAATTCTTTTTAGAATCCTCCTCAGAATCAATTAGGATCCTACTTAGACCTACCAATAAACAATCTTTAGAATGCACTGGAAATGTTCCTCAAAATTTCCTTACAAATCTCCTCAAAATAACTATAAATTTCGATAGCCATTACTCCCTTGGATTTTTTCTCTAAATTTCTTTGAAAATCTCATCAAAATTAACCTGGAATTCAACACTTTTTCTTCATACTCGCATTTCAAGCTTATTGCTTATCGCATATTAGCTTATTGCGTGCTATCATCTTTGTGTTATAGATGCACTTCAACAGTTATTAATTGAGAGCTTTCTATGCCTGTACCATTTTTGCATTAGTATAATTGTGTGGAAAGTACAATCATATGCTCAGGGAAGTCGAGAAATTTTCCAACCCAGAAAATTCCTAGACCGGACGGGAATCGAACTTTGAAACTTATGAAACTTTGCATAATTGTGTGTTATGGGTAATCATTTACATTTGTGCTTAAATTCGGCCATTTTGAATCATGCGTTTTTTCAATATGGCGTTGTCAACATTTTTCAGTAAATCGCAGCACGGAAACGTCACTTTAAATCGAAATGAACCCTGAGTCAAAGTTATAGGGAAAAAAATTCATCTTATAAAAAATATACAGTTTTCCAAGCCGGATCTCATGAATTCTGTACTCTGACAAATTCACCAATTTCAATGCAATTCAATTTAAGTTTAGGATTTGGACAAATTAATATACTATAAAAAATGTTTAGGATGTTGTTTCAGTAATTTACGGAGACATTGTTTGGAAAGTACTGACAAGATTTGAATATGTTTTTTTTTAAATAGATATAAGCTATAACAATTTGAAATATCAGCATACAAAATGTATCAATTGTAGATGCTTTCATCCTTACCTTCAACCTTTCGACCCGTCCGCGGAAAAACAGAAACAGTGATGACTTGGCAAACTCGCTTGATTCCTCTATCAACTCCTGTGCGGAGCAAATCTCAAACTTCAAGTTGGACCCATCCAGGGCGAAGAATGGCGTCACGATGGTGTAGTACCAGAGCAACGCCAACGTCGATAGGGGTGCCCTCATGTCTCCACTGGTTCTCGAATGCATCAAACAAGCAACGCCCATAGTCCTATCGCCTTCGAATCCAAGAAAGCTGATCAATTTCAGCAAGCTCGGTGGCAGTAGGGAAATGCTCAATTGGAATACGCCATAACCGAAGCTAACGGCACCCATCAGCCGACGAACGTCTTCCGGAGCGATTTGCCTGTTAACAGTTTAAATCCTATAGCTGGTCATTGTCAAACGTCATATTAATATCCAATACCTGTTATCATCTGCTGTGGTTCCTTGTGTTATGTCATTAATTGCCGGTTCCGGAGGTGGTCTAACCGTTTTTAGCCCGTTCAGACCATTGCGCGAACGTCGCCTCGAATTCACGCCTCCAATATCCAACCTTAGGGCTTCACGGCTTACGGCTTGTTCAACCGGTTCCGTAATGGATTCATTGCTACTGGAAACATTTGAGGCACTTTGTGGTGTAATACTACTGCCATTTCCGCTGTTCGCCGTCAGGTCAACTCCTTCGAACTGAGTCGTAAAGCTTCTTTTCACACTACCACAACTTCCGGTGGTTGTACTTGTGCTACTACTGGTCTCACCACCGGTGGCCAGCTCATTTGTTTGCGTAAAAAATTGTGTGCGTGATTTGGATAACTCCCGCCGAAGGTCTTCCGTAGATGGGCGGCCGTTGATGGTGAGGTGAATTCTGCGGAAATTGAAAGTTAGACCAATCGTAATAAGCATAATTGAAACAACTTAACTGTTTATCATCGATAGCATTGGGTGTTTGAAGCACCGAGTTGGGCACCGTCCAATCGACGGACGATGGCGTCCCCAATTCCAGTATTGAACTCTGCAATTGGTGTTTCAATGGCGCTTGCGGTATATTGTCACAAGAGAGTGTTTTGCTGTACAGCTGATAGATTTGACTATAGGTGTGTTGGTACACTTTCCACGCTTTTCGTAGCAGCCAACCGCCCTTGACAAATCCACCGATGTCCTGGCTCAGGGACACCAGAATGGCCAAGCACAGTTGGGTGTCTGCCAAGATGATTTGCTCTTCTAGTGCATCGGCGAGCGACTTTCGAGGCTCGTAGCTACCGAACAACTTCGTACGCATGGTCTTCAGCCAGCCAATGTCACCAGCACACTTCTTTTCCAACTCCCTTAGCAAACTTTGGGCTTCGTTCATTTTTTCCGTTTCCCACGATATGACGGCATTCTGAAACGTATTGGGGAAAAGAGAAAATATGTAAAACAAGTCAATTCGCATAAAAAATTCATGTAATCGTTTGTCGAAACCTTGGCTCTATATTTCGGTTAGCCATGTGTAGCCTAAGTACGTAAAATTCGGGCCGATACAATAGAGGTACGTCGTTATGCTCAGAGGGGATTGCATTAATTTTGGGTAAGTTAAAAATTAATACACTAACATTTCCTGAATCATTTACACCATCACCTCAAGGCAGACATGCACATATCCATGGACAGTTTTTTGTTGTTTCGAGCGATACTGGGCAGTGGGAATGTTGCATATTTAAACTTGTTTACGATTTTCAGCAGTCAACGACGTCAACGTCGTCGACGTTCTGAAAAATGTAAAAATGCGTTTGGGAAACGAGGAAAAAGAATGAATTTTGAATGGTGCAATCATCAAACGTTGCCACGGCGAAAGGTGATAACAGCGAAATTCTGATTAGATTACTTGGCATATTACCCGAGCAGAGAATGAAAATAAAGTGACAACATATTTTGTATTCTGATATAGTTTTTCATGATACAGTATTCCCCCGCTAATCCGACAAATTTGTGGCTGGATTAGCGGGGTTGATCCGATAATCCGACTATCAAACCCGTACAAATCAATGTTACCAACCTAACAATGTAAAAAAGCTCAATTAGAAACCGTGATGTCGGATTATCGAGTCGTCGGATTAACGAAAGCCAGATTAGCAGGGGGATACTGTAGCATGAATATTATCAAAATAACTACAAATCTTGGTATCACTGAAAACTAATCAAAAATCGGTTATCGGTATTTTTGGTAATAAATATCAAATAAAAAATCATCAATATGTTATTATGTATATGACGAAAAAATCACAAAACTTGTTATCATGCTTGTATGCGTATCAATCTTTAATTCATCATTATTCTCGTATAAAAGTGCTAAATTACGTCCGTACTTCAACAGAACGGAAAACAATCATTCAGGGATACAAATGGCACAATAATGTATCAAGAACCCTATCTGTTATTACAGACAAATCAAAAGAGTGGACATGTCGAAATATTCAAAAATTAGCTAACTAACTAAAAATCATGAAGTGTTATTATATTTTTTTTTTTTTTTTGCTTTATTAAGGAGGCTTTCAGCCTTGGGCTGGTTTGCCTCCAAAAGTGTTATTATATTCTACAGTATATTAGTACAACTTGGACTAGTAGAATCGAAGCAATTCAGAGGAAATTTGTGAGATACTCCCTACGACGGCTCCTGTGGCGAGATCCGTTGAAGCTACTAAAATATGGAGATCGATGCAGATTATTGGGACTGCAGACGCTTGAGCAAAGACGGAATGATGCCCAAGCGGTTTTTGTTGGCACAATTCTAACATGAGAAACTGACGTACCGGAGTTACTAGCTCAACTTAACCTTTACGCTCTTGAACGATTGCTTCGCCAACGGAACTTTCTCCTGCTTGAGCCCAGCAACTCCTTGTACGGCCTTCATGATCCTGTCCGGTTCATGTCGGCTAGGTTCAACGAAGTCTACATCCTCTTCGACTTAAACTCTTCTGTGTCAACATTTTAAGGTCTGAGGTCACGCGAAAGGTAAAGATGATCGAAAAATCCAACTACCAATCTTTTCTAATTATGCCAAAGAATATTCTGTGAAATGCTCAAAGTCCTAGAAGTCTCAAATTTAAAACAAAAAATTACCGTTTGTCACTGAAATATTATTATACCTTTCTCTTAAAGCTTTTAGTTGCTAGAAAAAAGGGATTTAGAATTCAGGATCCTTCTGAAAAAAAAAGTTTTGTGTTTCTTTAAGGATCATTTAAGCATAAAAAATGTGTGTATTCGCTATAATTTTTGAGAATTTTGATCATAGAGTTGCAAAATGTTCAAATGTACATGAATTCCTAAATTGGGGAAAAAATCCTTGAGTTAATCCTTTGCCATTTTCTCTGAGTACAAGAGAGAATGGAGCATATACCATAGTCGAGCAAGTACTGTGTTGCCAATGGGAGGTTATGGTTCTTTTTCGCAAAGTGTGTACATACATTATTTAATCTTTTCGATGACCCACAATTATACTGTAAATACAGCAGCATCAGAATCGTTTCTAAAGCAATACTTACCTTTATCATTTTTTTAGTTTCAAAAGTTATGAATTTTTGAAAAAAGTATTAAATGCGCTAAATCGCAGTGACGGGAGTTTTGTGTCACGTTCGGGTGCGAAGTAAAAATGTTGAAGCTCAAACTCACCACAGTTTGGTAAGAATTGTAGCTGATGAGTTTTGTTACCTTGATAGTATCCGGCCATTTGGCCGAATGCCATTTTGCCAAATACCGTTTGGCCGAATACTTGAAAACAGATTTCCAATTTTTGAACACTACTAGATTCCTAAATGGCAGCCCTGTGGACTTTTTTACGTTCCACAATTCTAGTTTTTTTACATTATAAATATGGGATTTTTTGTTATATATTATATATTGTATAAACTGAAATTTTATATTTTCTATGGATTCATTATTCTTTTAAAGATATAGGCGTTTGGTTATGTAATTGGTATTTCTAGCCACCCTTTTTAACATGAGCTTTGAAGTTTTGATGATCTTATTATTTTTTGCACAGTAAACGCAGCTTGTCATAAAATTAAGACAGATCAGAATTTTCTAAAATAGGAGATTTTTCCTTCTTTCAAACATGAGCAGTTGTTTGGAGTTTTGTTGTTCGGAATTCGGCCAAATGACATCCGGCCAAACGGCATTCGGCCAAATGACCTGGAACCACCTTGATATTAGGAACTACGATATAACAGCTTGTGGGTTTCCCTTATCTCAGTTGGTTAAGGTGTAGCTACAAAGTAAGACCATACTGGAGGTTGCTGGGTTTGACTCCCGGTTCGGTCTAGTAATTTTTCGGGTTGGATTTTTTTTCAACTTTCCGGGTATAGAGTATGATTGTACTTGTCACACAATTATAATAATGTAAAAATGGTACAGGCATCGAAAGCTCTCAATTAACTGCATCTAGAATACTAAGTTGAGAGCACACAGTAATCTAATATGGGACACGCAATAAGCTTGAAATGCGAGGAATAAGAAGAAGAATATCATCCACAGTTGTTTGCTTGTTGATTTTTGTCTACGAAAATCAAACGAAAATCATTGTCATTGGAATTTGATTTTTTGATATTTTTCCAACACTGGATCGACCTGTGCAGAAATCGTGGGAATCAATATACAAATACACAAACACATTGTACGTCAATTTTAGTACCAGGCTTGGGCATATCTCCTGGGCATCCGGAATAATTGATCATTTTGTTTGTTTTCCATATAATTTCTGAACATTTGCTATTGTGACAAGATATTAAATATCTCAATCGATAATCCCTTATCGCACATTAAAAACGATAATGGGTCGAATCATAACCACTACTAATATCCGTGTCGTTTCAGATACGATCTCATTTAGAATTAAGCTACTCAAAATGCTTTTATCGTCACATATGCCATAGACCATACATACCACAGTCTACGTGCTATAAGTACTTCTCCTCGACCTTCTCCGTCTAAATACAGTCATATCTCGATAAAAGTCAACCTCGATATAACGTAGTTTAAAAAAATATGAAAATTAATGCTCTACATTTGTTCGGAAACTGGTTCTGAGGACGTTCAAATTTAGGACTGGGTATATTCTATTTTTTTCAGTCTGTAAATGACTACTAAGTCTTGGTATGAATTTATAAAATTATTCATAATTTATGAGAATTTTTCCATTCAATCAAATTTGTACACAACATTTTAATGAAAAAATTGGCATTCGTGACTTATGAACACCTTTGGATTTCTAATTAAATTTTTTGTATTGTTTAGGTATATCGTAGCTTTGATAGAACGTAACGAAATGAAAAATTAAGTTTCGTTATATCGAGATATGACTGTATCGTTAAAACATTAAGCGTGAGATATAAACCTCCATAAAGGGGCCGTGCAGCCAGAAGGATGCTGCTGTTACAACAGAAAACATATTTTAAGCACGATTTAGTCCTTCTGTAATGAACATGTATTCGCTTCATTCTTTATAGCAGTACAGTTTCATACAGCAAGGTGCACAGTTTTTTTTTTAATATTTTTTTTCTGTAATTGAAGTGCACTTCGTACCTATGCAAATTTGCTTCATGTTTGTTTATGCAGTCACTCCGTCTGTCGTCTGCCTGCAACGCATTTCCGTTTATGAAATTTTCATCGTCGCCCTGCCGATTATGCACACTTGACAGCTCGACTATTTTCTGAAAGGATGTTGCTTCTCTCTTTATCGAAAACATATGGACTTACCATGAACGATATGAATGTATGTCCCGCCACGATGTGCACGCTCGATTCGCGATTGTTGAAACTTTCCTCGGCCGCTTTTGGTTGATTGTTGAGCCATAATGCGATGCCTTGCTTGACATATTCCCAGTCCTGTAGGTCTGCAGTTGTCTCCGCCGACGACGCCATTCAGCCGTTGTTGAAGTTGCTGTTGCTATTGCTACGTGCATTAAATAATGTACTCAGCGTGTGTGCACGTGACTTGACGCCGTGAACAATAACGAACGATGTTGTCTGGAAAGATGCAAAAACGTTCATTACATCATTGAGTGATTCCTTCTTCAAACGAATTTTCATGGAGGCGCACGGTGTGGGACACTTTTGTACAAATTATGGGTATCGAACAAGTAGTACCGTAAAACGAGGTATCTTTGATAATGCGGGTAACTTTAATAGTATAACATAACGATTAAATTTACTCTCTGCGCTTTTTCTGAATTATAAACTTTGGATCTATATTGTAGCTTAGGGTATTTCCGTTGATATCGTATGTAGTTTTTATGTACTATGTGTTACATATTTTACAAACATATTAAAAAACAACATTCGTGTTTTTCAGCTGTTTGGAAAAACACTCAAACCATCACAAATGAAATGTATTTCCAGTATAGCCATCACAAATTCAATGTTGAATTCTTATTGCTTATGATGTTTTCTGATTATATACTCTTTCAAAGTTTCTTATTTCAATAACTAAATTGTCTGAGTTTCACGCCTTTTTTTACATTCATCGAGCATTATCAAAGTAACCCCAAATCAAAATACTGATGTTTGGTCACAACACTAAAAAATAGTGCAAATGCTTTAATTTCTGTTTAACACAATACTGACGAATTAGTACTGTAGGATCCTCAGTACTTGATTAAAAAAAAAAAATTGAAAAACATTCATTGCTGTAAAAAATATTTAGACTATACATTAAAAAACTATTTTTGTTATCAAGAATAAAGTTTTAACGAAAATATTAGTCTGTCGAAGTCATTCTGTTCGTGGTTTTTCAATGTATATAAAGTCTTTTAATGGTTTATGTCTCGCTAAATTGAAGAAAAATTACCCCCATTTTCGTCACGTTTTTCCTACACCTAATACATTGCTTGTCACAAAATCATACAACACCCTCCTCCCCTAACAGCGAGACATAATATATGCATCACACCTAATGTCGGCCTAAGTGTCCGTAATATTGGGCCCGTACATAAATTTCGAAGGAAAGCATTTTTTTACATTTTTTACTACCAACCAAAAATATTCATTTGTCCTGATGACGCATTGATCTAAAAAAAATGATGAACAGGAGTTTTCTATCTATGGGCCTAATTTTTAGCTCCATAGGCCAACATAGATACATTTCTCCTAACTTTAGGCTACTCAATAGCAAATTCAAACATCTTTGACCTTTTTTTTAGGATTTTTAACTTTTAAAATTAACCTTTTCTTTATTCTCAGATCGAAAGTACTGTTGCAGCGAGAAGGGTTAGGGTTCAAAGACAACCCTCACAGAGTTTTAAGGCACATATCAATTTGTAATTTATGCATTAATTCACCCCAGCTGTATCTAAATCCAGGAACACTTTTCCCATACAAGTTTTCAAAATTTAGCGGTAGTGTAGTGGTAAGCGTGATTACCTATCTCCCCAGCAGGTCTGGGATCAATCCCAGTCGGCGCCGCCGGGATGTTCTGAGGCATAACATTTCTGATCACGCCTTACTTCGGAAGGGAAGTAAAGCCGTTGGTCCTCGGTTCATGAGTTGATGGGTCGATAGGTAGGGACCAGGTGTGGGAGCTGCCTCCCTGGCGTCAGTAGCATTGGTGCTCAGCACGGAAATCAAGATCGATGAAAAACAAATCAAGGAAAAAAAATTTTCAAAATTTACCTCGAAAAAAAAAATTGTCCGTTCAAGATTCCCCGATGATTATTTTTTGAAGTGAACTCTGAGAAAAATCCACGCCAACTGACGAATTGATTTAACTTTACCCTCTCCGAATTCAATGAAACTTTGCATTATTTTTCGCTAGGAGCAATAAACCAAGTTTGTGCTAGAATTCGGCCTTTTTGACAAGCGCATAATTTTTCAAAATAGCGTATTCGATATTTTTCAATAAATCATAGAACTATAATAGCTCATCTATACAAAATGACGTCTGAGACAAAGTGGTAGTAAACTGGATTGCAAAAAAATAAAAAATAAATAACTTTCAGTGTCCATTGTGTACAACATCAGAAAAGTTTGTATGTTTAAGGGGGGAAATACAAGTAACACGTCAAAAACTCGATGATTTTCGGAATTTTTTTTGTGAGCTTTGAAACAACGCAAACGTTTGGGGTTTTTTTTTGCATTAAATTGCTTAAATCTTCCTCTACATTTGAGATTTTTTCATTGGTGTGTGACCTCTGAGGCTCCTTGGGGTCACATCGGAAGGAGGTCGCCTCCGGTGGGGATTGGTAATTGGCCGGCGTTCTAGAGACCTGAAAAATTGACAAAACTTACTTTTATCAATTGGACCTTATTCAGAAAAGATTTTTGTTCTATGTGAACCTCTAAAACCCAAAAAAAAACGATTTAAAAATTTAGAAAAAAATATCTGAATATCACTGTTTTTTTCCACTTTAGGCAGACCTGAAAATTATTTATTGTTAATTTTTTCATAATATCAGTGATTCACATAGAGTAAAAATCTATTTCCTTTAAGATGCGCCAGGTTTCAAGTCATTTGGATAAGACCTTTTTGAGTTATCTTTCCCACCAATTTGGAAAACACCGTTTCGAGAAAAACGCGTTTAAAGTTTTGGGTTGTGTAAAAACATGATTTCTGGAACTTACGGTTAATCGGTGATACCGGGGCCATAGATCACTCCTTCCTCGTACACGTAGCATTTAAAAAAAACTTAAAGTAAAATATAAAAAATCGATAAAAAAATTTTACTGTTATTTCCCCCCTTAATAAGGTTTCAAATAAACAAAGTTTAAAAATTTTAAAAATATTTTTGCTATTCAAGTTAACAGTTTTTTTTTTTAATTTTTGGACCAAAATTGGTGATTTTTTACATTAGTATATTTTTTCTGAAAATTAATCCAGTTTTTTTTAGGCTTTATTAAAGAGATTGTTAGCCTTAGGCTAGTTCATCTCTAATTAAAATTAATCCAGTTTATTTATTTATGTTATGGTCAACAGGTAAAATATTCACCCCAATGACAGTATACTGATTCTAGACAAATTAACATAAAATACTTTTGAAATTGCACTTATTTCTAAAACGGGAAACATTGAAGTCAAATACATTGTAGCATTTGTTAAAGATGCGACACATCCTCAGCATGGGCTCATTGTATCCGTAGTTGGTTCGTGAGAGGCGGTTGTTCAGAAAAGCATGCGATCGTAGATTACGGCGGCGGGTATTGATGTCGATACTTCTCAGCAGTGTTTCCCTGAAGAAGATCACCGACGAAGCTCGCCATTGCTACGTTACAAAAGCTCTAAGTTGATAAGCATACAACGGCTTTCGTAATAGGCAGATTTGTAAGGTCATTCCAGCGAAAATGTCTTAAAGCATATCAGTTGAATAGCTTCAATACGCATGGTTTCATTTTGGTAGTATAGAGACCACATGACCGTCGATTCCTCCAGAACCGGTCGCACCAACGAACAGTATAATGGCAGTATACAACTTTGATTTTTTGGCGAAGTGGAGCATGAACCCGAGTTGTAAGGAAATTTTGGATACTACGTATGCAACATGATCCTTGAAGCTGAGCTTAGAGTCAATCAGTATTCCCAGATCCTTGATAGTCAATTCACGTTTCAAAGTTATGCCCGCCACGGTGTAGTCATGGTGAAGAAGCGAACGATTGCGGCCAAAGGAGATTACAGAGCATTTCGAGACATTCAGTGACACGCGATTAATACGATACCGCTCAATGAAGACTTCCAAGTGTTGCTGCAAGAAAATGGTATCTCACGAAGTAGAGTTTCAGGTCCTCCGCATACGATATTTTGAGACATTTCAGGATGGTATTGACGTCATTCATGTACAGCAGAAACAGAAATGGCCCAAGAAGGCTACCTTGGGGAACGCCGGATGTCACGGGGAAGTATGAAGACACATAGTCTCCAATCTTGACAGACATATTTCGACCAGTCAGATAGGAGTAGAGCCAAGCAAGCAGGCTATCGTGAACAGCTGTCCTGTCGTATTTAGCCAACGCAATGTCATGGTTCATTTTTTCAAATGCTGGAGAGAGGTATGTGTAGATGGCATCTAATTGATGGCCACGTTCCATTTCACGAATTATGAACGAAGTGAACGCAACTAAATTAGTAGTCGTGGAACGCTTTGGCATGAAGCCATGCTGATCCGTCGAGATATAACAAACTTTGAATCAATTTTTCGAGTATAATCAACTCAAAAAGCACTTAACAAAGCTACTCCACGGTAGCTTGAAACAGTCCTTGTGCAGCCTTTCTTATGGATTAGGAACACGAAAGACTCTTTCCAGAAAGTTGGGAAAACGACAGACATCAAAAAGAGATCAAAACGGCGAAATAACATGCCTATGGTTACTTGGGTATTACTGGGAAACATACCAAGTGGAACAAAAATTTTAGAGGTAAATTCGCGGCAAGAGTCTAAAAGACAACCATTTTTACTTTTGTTCAAAGTTACTTGATTGCTTGTAACGCTAAAACTTTTACAGATCTTCATTGATTTACAGCAAATCATTCATGTTTGCTGTAGTTTTAAGTAAAAAAATGTTAGCTGATTTTCGGCAATACTCGTGGGCTGATCTTGTTCCAGCAATCCATTTGGCTGGTTTTCAAATTTGAAATTTAGTGTGTAGCCGAGAAAAATCCGCGAATTCGTTGGATGAACCGGGAAAAATCAATAAACCTTAACATACGATAATAACAATTAGTGAAACAGAGCAACTTACTCTTTTTGCTGCATAATTGCCATCTTTTTTAATAGCTTTTATTTGGGACTTAATTACTCTATTATTGTAAATCGATTACTCTAGTCCGGATGTAATGTGCGTGATCGTTAAAGTAAAACATTCAAGATGCCAAACATTGAAAAAAATATTTGTGAAAATCGAAACATATCCAAACAATTTCCCGGAATCGATTAGTTTATGGTTTAAAATTCAAACTACCATGCAATTCATTTCAGAATTCCCATGATATTAGTCTCAGAATTACCATGTTTGTTCCACTCAGAACTATCATGACGTTCTTCTTAAAACTACCAGAAAGCTCTCCTCGTAAGACCATGACATTCACTATGGAATTCCATTGCAACTCTCCTAAGATCTTCCATTATCCTTAGAATTCTTTTGAAACTATTCTGATAATTCGACAACTTTTAAATTCTTCTCAAAATTTTCTTTGTAGTCTAGAAACTCTTCTCAGAAAAACTTTAGAAGTCTCTTCAGAAATATATTGAAATTTTCCTCAGAAATCCATTGGAATTTTCTTGAAACTTTCTTAGGAATTTATTTTTAAGTTTCCTCCTTTTTTAAATTGACTTCAGAATACTGCTCCTTTATCTCGGGATTCCCTTGAATTCTGTTGCAATAAATTCTATTAATATTTCTCTTTGAATTCTCATAATAATTCTCTAGGGATTCTCATTCAAACCTGCTGTTTTCCTAAAGATACTTCTATCACTTCACAACTCCCTTGGAGTTATTATAAAGATAACGTAGCATTTCAGTTTAAAACTTACCTTCTTGTCCCCAGAAATCCGTTGCAATTCATCTCCTAATTTCTTCGAACATAATCTCAGAATTGGAATTCTGAGCAAAACACTGATTTCCAAGGATTTTGTAGGAATCCTTTTCAGAATTTCTTTGAAATTGAAATTCTTTTTTAACTTTTCCTCTAAATTCCATAAGTATTCACGTCAGAACTCTATAAATTAGAGTCAGAGCCTTGAAAATTTTCCAAGGTCGATTATAATTATTGTTTTGATCAAATCTAGGATCTTTAAAAAAATTAAAAGACCCTCATTTTGAGTACTCTTTTCAGTCCTAGATTGTTAAAAAATATACGATTTCTGTTATGTTTTTCTAAATCTAGGATCATGCAAATTAGTATAAGTTATAAATCTCGAAAAAAATATATGATAGTCTATGACTCTAAATAAATGTTTTTCTAGATCTCATTAGTTTCAAGTTACAAGAATCAATTAGTAAATTCTTATGTCTGAAAACATATGCTGCGACGAGCTTAACACATGCGTACCCAAGCTTTTTCCCCTAGAACATAGATATTGCTTCCATTTCGTTATCTATTGACCGATTTAGATGAAACAACTGCCAATCGATCAGGAATTGGTTTTAATGTTATAATGGTTGAGCATAATTCTTGATTCTTGCAGTTTTGAAAAAAAAATGCGTGGTTCGAAAACCATTGTTTTAATGGTTAAGGATCACATCCTGATGACGATGAACTTACTGATTCATAATTTTTATTACCTGACCCATAATTGTGGGATGACTGTACAGCATATATAATAAATCAAAACATTAAGATTGATGGTTTGTTTTTGAATATATCAAGCGACCTATTAAGTTGAATTATACACTGGAGTCGCTTTTTACGCGGGGGATACGTGCCGCGTAAAAAAAACCGTGTAAATTCTGAAATCCACGTAAAAAAAACCGTGTGAATTCCGAAATCCACGTAAATTGCAAAATTTGTATTTCTTTTAGCTTAGCTTAGCTTAAATTGACTGCACATATCAATCGTTGCTACTCCGTGATTGATCAGAATCAGTGAAATTTTACAATGAATCAACTGAATGGGGCTGGAAGTGACCGTGCATTCTCATTGTACAAGTTTCAGTGACTCCATATTTTGTAGATCAATAACGGCGCCTGCCACGTCCTTGCAATCAGGTGGGAGTATGGAAGGAATATTAGAGTGACCTTTGTTGTTTGTGGGCCGTGTTTACCTCTGCACCCAAACAAAAGACACAGGAAAGGAGATTTTGTTAGTACGTTGGGTTTGGTGGATCAGGATTCACCTTGATAACCCTAATAAAAATGGTATGGTTAATTTGCTTAACGACGTGTTCGGGGTATCATCCAAACCATTTGTGGAATTGTTCAATGATTTGGGTTATCGTTCGTTTGTGGTAATTTTTTATTAGGGAAGTGATGCGACTATGGTTTTAAATGAATCAGTGTTATCATGCATTATACTTGGATTTGCCTGAACAAAATGTTGGATCATTATAATATAAATCTGAAGGCGTTCTATCATCGAAAAGCTGAAAATAAACTTAGAGCAAAAGCATGAGCAAAATTGACCGCCCGCGACTGCCAACACCGAAGAGCTGAAAACCAATTCAAACAAATCAAATCAACATACAAAACCAGGGTGAAAGCTGTAAGAGTGAATCATTACACTATAAATCTTATGATGTTCCGTTATCAAAGAGCTGAAAGAAAACTTAAATAATTTAAATCAATAGATCCAGTCTGAATGAAGGCTGAAAAAATAGAATAAGGCTGTCCACGAGACAGTTGCGATCAGCTGACTTTTTTGTTTACCAAGAACTTTTGACAGATCACAGTAGAACTGGCAGTTTATTAGATTATCATAAAAATTTCTGCTTTGTTTATGTTTACATTCAGCACCATTAACACCAGATCACCCACACACTCTAGCTGTCAGTTCCACTGAGAAACGTCTCTTGTATCACCTTATAATTGACCCCATTTTGTCAGCAATGTTAGCAATGACCCCATTTTGTCAGCTAGCAAAGTATGTGTATCCTAAACAACCATCTTGAAGGAGGAAGATATGAAATCACAATTATGTGGAGTTACTTAAAAATAACAGTCTGATGCGCGGAGAGGCTGACAGGATCGGATCATAACTGTAATGTGAATATTAGAAAGATTTATCATCATCAAACTATTCTTGAACTAACCTGGAAGAGTGCTTGTGAATAATTGTTATACAGATAAAATAAATTGATAAACTAAATGGTTCAAACAACCACTCCAGCCTGTAGAAAAGCTGAAAATAGGGAATCTTTACAATGTGGATCCTACGCTGTTCTACTATCGAATCACAAACAATTCCTCCTTCAGCGATTCCAACAGCACAATAGCCAAATACCTATCACTTTTCTTTTTCAAGTCACTCTGTCTGCAAAATTTGTATTTCTTTCAAGTGTAAAAACTCATGTTGTCTCACGTATTCTTCAGCATATAAGATATGTTAGTTTACACCAAACATTGTGCTTTTCTGCCGTTTTTACAAAGAAGCTTCTTAAAAACCCGATCGAGATCGAAAAATATCTGTGTGAATATGCGCGCGTGAGCCAACAGAGGATTAGCCGGACTTGAGTACAAGTTTTTTTTTATCGGATTGTCGTGATGAACTAGTCTTCGACTAAAAAATAAGTTAATAATACAAACATAAATGTCGTCTGATATAAATCCAGCTTGATCTATATTGACTTTGATTAAACATTCGGATAATTTTAAAACCAATAATAACCGAGATAAAATTATCCGGATACCCATCAATACGACTATTTTTGAAATCAGGATGATGTCCAGGTGAAATCGGGGTGATGTCTGTAGGCCAGAAATTGATATCTGATGCCATTTTAAAATCCAACATGGCGGCTTTCAGTTTAATAAGAAGTGTCAAATATCATACAATACATATAGGTATTTTCGGAACAGGGACGAAGTGTAGATGACGTAACTTGATGTCCGACGAATATTCCCCACTTTTTATGAAACCGGAAGCCGCCATTTTAGATTTAACAACTGCGTCGGATATCAATTTCCGATCTATAGACATTACCCCGATTCCAAAAATAAACATATTGATGGGTATTTGACGGTATTTCCCACTTTTTATGAAACCGGAAGCCGCCATCTTGGATTTCAAAATGGCGTCGGATATCAATTTTCGGTCTCTAGACATCACCCCGATACAAAAAATACCCATATTGATAAAAATAATCGGTGAAAACCACATAAATTTGGGAATCCGCGTAAAACAAAACCACGTAAATTCCGAAATTCGCGTAAAAAAAACCTCATAAATTCCGAAATCCGTGTAAAAAAACTGCGTAAATTCCAAAATTCGCGTAAAAAAACCGCGTAAATTCCGAAATCTACGTAAAAAAGACCGCGTAAAAAGCGACTCCAGTGTCTTTCAACTTCAAAAGATGCTTTTTACAGTTTTGCTAATATTATAGAAAATTTTCTCACAAAAAACTTCGAAAATCTGTATTTGATCATGTTTTTGAAAATGTGATCATTGAAGTCGTTTTTTTTCTGAATATTAACAACTGGGAAATTTTTGTGATTGAACCGGGAAAACCGGAAATTTCAAAATAAAAAAAAAACTCACTGGATATCCTCGGTAACATATGGTTGAGTCATGTTGAAAGAAGATTAGGATCTATCCCAGAAAGGCTTAAAAATTCTCATTACAGCTAAAATGCGACTTTTCGAAATTATGAAAGTATGAGATATTATAATGATGATTTGATGCAAGAAGAGGAAGTAAATTTTTTGTATGACGCATATAACCGGTCAATTTCGCATCCAGCATTGTGACCTTTAAACTTTACCTGCTCTTCTTGCATCTGACTTATGAAAATTATTATTATGATATCTCATAGTTTCATAATTTCCAAAAGTAGCATTTTAGCTAGACTCGCCCGATCTAGAATTCCTTCTTTTAATTAGTGTGCATGGAGGTGCATGGTAAAGATTCTTACTGTAAATCAAAAGTCAAACTCGAAAAAGTAAACCTAATTAGGTTTACTTTCTTCCCAGCACTCTTACACATAATCATTTGTATTCCGGAGCATACCCGCTCGATCGCAAATTGTTACCTGTAATGTCATTGTCACGTGCGCTACCTTTCAGTCCAAGTTCAAATATTCCCACCACGTCACGAATAGATAGAATGAACGAAAGAAGGCATGTTGTGGATTTTTCTTCTGTGCATTCTGCTTCCTATTCTCCTTGCAAAGGGTATGTACACAAACTACTTAAACAGGTTAGCGGGGGAGGGTTGACGAGTGTCTACGGTTTATACATTTGTTCAAATATTTGTATGAATGATCTCCTAGGCAGGGGAAGGGAGGAAGGGGTGGTCCAAAATCTGTCTACGTAGTTTATATACAGCCTTAAAGTATAAGACAAGTCAAGCAACGTATGCATGTGCTTTTCACTCCGACATTTGATGGGCTTGTGTTGGAGTTGGATACATGTTCTGCCACCATTACACACACACATTCACGGCTATTGCACCCCCTTTCTTCCGTTTTGTTTCGCGTTTTCCAGTATGTTGGTCTTCAGACACTCTCTGCCGTAACTATCCACCCCTTCCCATCCCTAGCAAATAGTTGCGCAAAGTTTTGGTTTCTGTGACGCTGACGACCGTGATACGCGACCGTTCAAATATTCAAATCCTTGTCCATGAAATATGAAATGAACATTCGTCGAGCAAGGCTTAATTTTATTAACCTTAAACTTGGTGCGAGAGCAAAATACAGTACTAACCAGTAGCTTTGCTGAAATCAAAGTAGATACAGTCAAATTTTGCTCGTTGGGCTATGTTTAAGTGGGCTACGTTTTAGTTGGGCTCCCGTTAGTTAGCCTGTAGCGCACTTAAATCGAAGTCAAACGTCATTTCTGACAGAGCTGTTTCCTTTTCGAGGGGCTCATGTATAAACAATTTGGATAGTTGCTAAAGACTAGTGATGATAATTGGCAAATCAAAGTTGGCACTCGTGGAGAATAGAAGAACTATGAGAGTGATGATGGTTTCAAAATTTTCCACGGAGAGGTATACGAGTGCAATCTTAAAATGCTTTTATTTTGAAAATGGAGCATTGAATTTAAATCTGGTTGTTGCTAAAGTTGTAGAAAAGCTGAATTCTATGCATACACCTAAAAATCTGAAAAGAAATTATTGTTTCTATATTATATATCTACTGAGTAGTCCTTAAGTTTTCTACTAACGTAGTATTAACCAGATTTAAATAAAATGCTCAATTTGCAAAATAAAGGCATTTTAAGATTGAACTCGTATACCTCTCCGTGTAAAATTTTGAAACCATCATCACTTTCATAGTTCATCTATTCTCCACGAGTGCCAACTTTGATTTGCCAATAAACAATCGGTGTATTGACTTCTTGCCGCAAGATGCAAGATTTCACTAATACAACCTTGCTAGTGTAGCCGTGTAAAATCTATTTGTTTATTATTTTCAACCACGAAATTCGCTGTCAATGTTTTCGACTTGACAACGGTTTGTTTTTTTTTATTTTCAACCAGTAAAACGCATGTATTAGTGAAACTGCTCACTAATACTAACGGTGGTAAAGAACTCTATTCCTCAAAAAAATTTCAGCTTGACAGCTCAGCCCAACTAACGAAAGTCTTTCATTAAGTGGGCTACAGGTTTAGCCCAACGAGCGAAAGTTGACTGTAATATATTACTTTAAAAACATTCGATTATACTATAGTTGGTAGATTTTGATAGCACGGTTTCCCCACATTCATAAATGCTAAGGCAACCCACAATTTTCAAAAAAAAAAATCGAAACAATTTGCAACGAACTATTTGTTAGTAAAAATGGCTTCAGCTTCATATTATTGAAAAGATGTGATAAATTTCATAAATTTCTGTTAGATATATAGAAAACATATAATGTTTTTTTTAATAGCCTTTGAAATGTTAGTGTTTCAAAACCACGTCAATGCCATTTTTATGACGGTTCTGACTATTTAAAGGCCATTTTGGCGTTCTTAAAATATGTTGCTGGTTTTGAACCATTTTTGTGTTCTAAAGTCATTGGCGTCCTAGAGTCATGTCAAAACCATTCTGTTTATACTAGCTCTGTTAGGTGTTTTTGCGGCTAACTTTATGGTGTATTTAAGGTCATTTTTCATGAAGCAACGTTGAGTTCGCTAACTGAAATGCATTTCATGTTTCAAATCAGTTGTGAAATCCATTCAAAATGCATCAATGTTCATCCTCGTGTTCATCTGGTTCCTCTTGACATTTTGAAATGCACAAATGATTTGACAGATAAGTGTCAATTAACTGAAACTTCTTTCAGCTACCGGACTTTCAGTCAAAAGTCTTTCAGTTGGCGAACGTCTAGTATATTTTGGCGAACATAAGACATTATGGCCATTCTTTGCCATTTTGGCGGTCCTCATTCGTTTATAATCGTTTTTGAAGTGATTTTTTTATTATATTAAATGCCATTTATAAAGTCATTATGACATCTTTGAAGGCATTATTGATGATTCTAGGTTATGTTGATGGATTTGGCCTGTAACATTTTAACATTTTCTAGGCTAATTGTGGATTGTCCAGACCGTTTTGGATTTGTTTCCTTTTGATGTTTTGATTTTCAAAAAGCTAGTTTGGTTATTTAGGACTTGTTATGCCGATTTCTATTTAAATTTTTAAGTGTTTTAGGACCATTTTTGCGATTCTAATCAACGTATAATGTTCTTAGAGCTTTTGGAGTATTTAAGGTGAATCTTAAGGTGAATCTGAAAAGAAGCCTTCTCTTGACACTTCAAGAGCACTCGTGTCAGCTCCCACAAAACATACTATGATGATACTGGATCTCTACGTTTTTAGTAGCGCAGAAAACAGGGAGTTGCAGTTTCATCACTGTATGTTGTGTGAAAGCTGATATATGATCTCTTGAAGTATCAAGACAAGGCTTCCTTTCAGATGCACCTTAAGGTTATTTTGGCGTTCAATGATCGGCGCTTAATGATGGCCCGGATATTAATTTTAGAGGGATTCCATCCTTAATGAGCAAAAATATGAAATTGTGTCCGACCATCATCGATTTGGATGAAACTGGGCACATATTTTTGGTAGGATAGACTAAGTATTTCCTGTTGGTGAGAAGACCATTTTGACTGAGTAACTGTTAAAAAGTTCTATAACTATTCTTATCGGAAATTTTCTCAGCTACATCTTTGTAAAATATCGTTTTTCAACTAAACGTCTCCGTAAATAGTTATTAATTGTTTAAGAAATTAATAATCTGATGGCATGATCAAGCAGCTGTTTTATGGACAACACTGTTTTCTGCAATATGACATAGTGGCCATGATTTTTGTTCTGAACAGTTGATTGAGCATAATCATAAGACATCAGTGGGTTGAATCATTAAAAACTTTTGTTCCTTACATTTTATCGCAAAGTGGTCTTCAGCAAAGTTTCTGCGACCACTGCTATCATTTTTTTAAGTAGAGCGATATGGTGCATTGTCAGATAGATATGCACAAAATATTGGTTTTCCCATAATAATTTCCATATGAACTTCAAAGGTTTTGTGCCAAGTCAGTTTCTTACTAAATTTTCAAATTTTTAAAGTTCAAATTTTCGGAGGCTAATCAGGACCCAATTTGGAACCGTTTGAGTACTGTGGAGCGAAAATTTCAAATTTTGTTTCAATCTAATAATCATACTTTTATAAATTATCCTACCCGTAGAATATAAAGTCCTCTAAGTAAAAATATCAACCGTCAAAATGCACTGCTTTGCTCGATTGGAACAACTTTTTTCAGTTTTGTGGTGACAGTCGTCCTTTAGTGCAATAGCTTACATTATTGGGGTATTTGCGCTCTAACCAAACGACGCACCTCGCTTTTCGCTCTCAGTTTACGCGGTCCTCATAAGGAATTACATTGCGGCCTTTCATTAGGCGCAGTTATCTTTTTCACATTATCCGCGTGAAACCTTGTGCAAAGACCCTTATGGGAAAAACCAGTGCATCAAATCTACTGAATGTTGCAATACATTGAACTCCACAAGTAAGCACCCCTGTTTTTCAAGGAAATTCAATCGTAAAATTTTCAATTAATAGCAAACAAATTTTAAGATGCAATAATTTCCCACGTACTCGAGCTGGACGTGTCGTTTGCGTTTTATTGATTATGTTGTTGGAATTTATACCTATTTTTAACTCCAGCATGCAGCACTGGAAAACTAAAACCGAGTCTTGGCGGACTACTAGTGCATTTCAACCCCGTTTCGAACCGTGCCCTCTACTTGGGGTAGCTTGTTTGCTTTGTCATTATCGCACTTCTCTACTACCATAGGAATAGCCATCTACATGGTATAGAAGTATATATGTAGTCAGATGGTAGCGAACGATGGTCTTATTTTCGGTGCTAGGGTTTATGATCTAATCTCCGATCTATTAAGCCCAGCCCACACTTTACCTCTATTTTTTCGAACGGATATGATCAAAAACTTGAATGATTTTACTATATGACATCCAAATTTAAATACCTTTCCATTGGATGTGATAAAACGTCACAAATTGTTGAGATACTTTTAAAAATATAACCCTGCTTCTTGATTCCAAACTCGTCCTACGAATTTCAATTCCGTTATAGCGCATTGAAATACCATGGACGCGGAGGGCAATTATTGACAATAATATTGATGATGTGAATACAGAATTATTGTCAATACCGATATATCGAAGTCAATTTATAATGTATTCAATAAAATACAATACTATACGGTTATTGTCAATAAAAGCAATCTTCAAGTGAAAAAAAAAGTTTTCGCTCGAAGCGCTTTTTTGTTTTTGAGAACAATGAGTGTAAATATTCGTACAGTGCACTCTAACATTCTTTGTTTTGTAGCTTTTGACCTAAAGTATCGAATCAAACGTATTATTGATTTGTGTACGGTAAAATCATTGATATTATTGATGTTGTCTGCTCGATAGAACGGAAATGAGCGATTACGACGAAGTAGCGATCTACCCTATTGCTGTTGTGATTGGCGATTGGGTGTCGTTTAACATGATATCGGATGTTCCGAAGGTGTGCTACCAGTGGAAGAAAATAAAAGATTTTGTAGTTTCCCCCATCCATTGCTCTGCACCTAGAATTTTTTCCCATTCAGATACCTATGTATTTAAACACAACCGCAACTGCGGCAGAGACAGAGAATCGACCAAAAGTTTGGTCGACTGAATGAATGGTGGCGGTTGCTTTCAGTGCAACATGGGTGATTACATTGATGGCACAAATTGAATTATTTATGCTCTGCCTACCTGACAAGTCAAATGTGTGTGTATACGTCGAATTTGACATAATGTTAAGGTGCTATCCACTTTTCACGTGAACAGTTTGTAAGAGGTTGTAAACACCTCCACTCTTGCATGAATAATCAACCATAAGAATATTTATAATTTATATGGATCGTGGACATTTGTCATCTAAATTGTCCACGTGGTATATGGACAGCCTAGAAGTTGCTAACAGGGCTTCGTCCTGACACACCGTATGAAAAAAAACGTGTAAATTTCTGAAATCTCTAGCGCGCAGACGTAGCTAACGCTAGATTTGGCATAAATTTACACGATATTTCATGTAATATTATGCGCAATATATGCAAATAATTTCGTTGTTATGTCAACTTTAGTTTAATATTAATTAGATTAGGGAAATTTTACGCGATGGTTAAAATTTAGAATTTTTTTCTCAGTGTTGCTGAAACTTTGTACCACATTCAAATATCAAATTGAAAACTTTTTTCTAAAGTTGTCGACTGTAAACCGCTTGAAAAATTCATGTAAACGTTATTAACGCTGCACTTGGCGTAAATTTACATGATATAAATCAGCAATTTTTAATGAAAGCTTCTAAACAATTTCGTTGTTTATGCCAAATATTGCTCAAAATTAAACGAGGAGAGATTTTTCGCGAAAATTAAATTTAAATAGGTACGTCATTTAATTAAATGTTTTTGGAAAAAATTGGAAGATACTGAGAATCAAAGCACACATGATTGATTTGCGAAAAAATCGGAAACCGGTGCTTTAATAACGGTATAGTCGAACATATTTTGTGTTAATATTGCATCGAAAACAATGCACTTAACCCATGTTGAAAAAAATCCGTTTCTTGACCCGATGTAGAAATGTAGCAGGTATTGTAACTGTTTTCGATTGATCGATTTGGAAAAGCCGACCTTACCAGAGTGTCGAAAGTAGAAATCTAAGCAGCTTGAAATGTATTTTTATAAATGTAAGAAACAAATATGTTTATTTGCAATGATTTAAAAAATGATTAAATTTCGAAAAACTCTTCAAAAAAAGGATTAATGTTGTAAATTTACAATTACTCGATTTTTAGAATTCGCTATTTTAACTGTATTATTAGGACAAAGGAAAAATCACGTTTACTGAGCTTACCAGAAATTTTAACGGAAATGTTTTTAACGGTTTACTGACAAAACAGTATTCATTTGACAAGTCTCGATTGCGGATTGTTCGGTAATAGAACCTGTCGCTGAACAGATAGCTGGGCGTTCCGCAATTCAAAAACCCAGTAAAATTTTCCTGACTTCGGTAATCCAAAGTAAGTGTGTGGGGTTGGCAGTATCCTCTGAGATTCCAATGAATTTTTGTGTATGTAGTTTACTTAAGGTGATTCCTTCCAAAAATGGCCGCTACGTAGGCTATACATATACTTCCACCTCAAGCAACTTTGCATATTTGTATTTCTTGAAAAAAAAAATCTGGAGTACCATTTGAGACCCTCACAAATACGGTCAAATGGTGAATTGTTGAAAACTGACTGGTTGGTTGTCTTTATCAAGAAGGTTCCCCAGACGCTGGTTCATCTCCGGGAAAAACGAACTGAACTTTTATGAAAAAAATAAAATAAAATATAAAAAAATATAAAAATGTCAGATAACATTTACTCGATATTCAAGGGACCATTGACTTAGGGAGGAATTGAGTTACAGACCATAAAAAAAATCACAATTCTAGACAAACATTTCAAATGGTCCTATCTGGTTTGATCGATTTTCTTCATCGACTTTCTCTTTCGTTAATAACTCAGCTGCAAAAACATCCCAAGTATCCACAAAGCCCGTTAATAGCCCGATATGGGCCCTTTTTGCAATATAATGCTGATATACGGCTTTGAATTTTTATATCAGCATTATATTGCACTTTTCGCATTAGTGAGCTTTTGAAATGTTCATCTAGAACTTAAGAACTTAAGAACTTAACTTAAGAATTCTTACCAGATCCCAAATAATGTATGCTTTTTAATAATTTTGTTACGAAAATTTAAATAATATTTAACGTTAATTCGTGAATTAGCTAAGTGAAATATATAGTATTTTAGATGTTTTTACCTTAAAATTTTCTGATGATTTTATTCTAAAATGTTTGTACTAGATCACAACTAAGCACCTTTTTTAAACTAATGCATCAATTTTACTACTATGGCTTTATCTAAAATTATTGGGTAAAAACTATTATAAAATAGAGTAAGGGAGGTGAAAATACACAGAAACATTTATCAAAACACATCGAGTACAGGAAATATCGAGTGGGCATACTTCTTCAATATGCTATAAAAGTACAAATCTTACAATGTATGGATTACTTGTAGATAATTGAACTATCTTATAAGAAAAAAAACAGTTTCATATATTTTTTAAATTGTATTTTTGAGAAAAGTCATTTTTTTAGGATTGTTTTGTGCAGTAATGATTTTTTAAATGTATTTTATACAACTTCAGTTATTTTTCCATAATTCACTCTTTAAGATTTTATGTTACAATTTTTTTGTAAAAAAAAAATAAAATTTGAAACCTTTTAAAAATGACAGTCCAGTTTTTTTTAAGAAAAGTTGTTTAAGTGGTCGAAGTCGCATAGTTTCATTGGAATTTGAGAAGTTACTGAGAATATTTTTACAATATCGGTTAGATTTGAACCGAAGGGTGTCAAAGTTTTTGCTCCAAAAAAAAATGGTGGTGAATTTTCCCAGACGCACTTTGAAAATTCATAACTAATGAACCAAGCAACGGGTGATAACTAAAATAGTAAAATAACTTCAACTCTCTCATACCAAACCACAAATGTCCACAAAAAGAGCCAGCTTATGGAAATCAATGCTCTCTTTCACTCTCTCTCTCTCCACAAAACTAAAGAATTTTTTATTTTGTTTTTATGTTATTTAAATTTTATTATCAAAATGGCATTAAAATAAGAAGCACTTCGTGAGCGCATTATACAGTTCTTCAAAACACACGAAAATTAAGAGAAAAAGTTTACGGTATATCATTTCGAATCAGAGAATGTACCAATTTCTACTGTTTATCGTAATCTGACATCCTTGGGGTATCTCCGGAAGAGGAGTAGTGGAAAACCAGCCGAAATAATGAACAAAAAAGGACTTCGATCGCTACACAATACGTTCACCAACAAAGATTTGATAAGTCAGCGGGATGCCGCGAAGAAGTTCAAGTGCACGCAACCAATAGTTTGTCGAAAAAAATCAAGAGCTCCAGAATACACCGATCAACAAATTTTGAACGTGGAAACCCAATACAGTTGGATGACAAAAAATTACCTAGGAAAATGTTTCGGTTTGGATGAAAAAAGATACTTTCCTTTCTCAAAATCCCATATTCCTGGAAAGGATCGATATTATTCAGATAATAGTTGTACAACATCTCCAAATGTAAGATTCAAGTTCAAACACAAATTTGAACAGAAAGTGGTGCTGTATGTCGCCAATTTCTAAGCCATGATTCAAGCCTAGCGGTTTGGTTATCAACCAAGAAGTGTACCAAAATCAATGTTTGGAGAAAATATTGATTCCATTTCTTCAAAAATATCACGCAAACTAGATGTTTTGGCCGGATAAAGCATCATCGCATTATGCTAAGAAAACGCTAACCTTCTTGGAAAATTAAAATATCCCGTATGTACCAAAAAACCCCAATCCAATAAACTTGCTTCAGTGTCGCCCAATCAGGCATGGAAAATCATTTTCATTCATTTCATACATTCATTTACATTCATTTTCACAGAATCGATTTAATAGTTGTATTGGTTCATTTTCAATCGAACGCTACAGCTATAGAGAAAGTACACTGTCGGAGAAACAAAGAGAGAGAGAGAAAGTTATTTAACACCGTTGGAGCGGCAGCTCTCCAACAAAAGAAAAATGAAATGTGCTGGACAATTTAAAATGCTCTTTCACGTCTCTTTGGAAATGAAAGTGCAGTCTCACAACAGCGTGTGTTTTACTCGGAAAAAAATTGAGTAGCACCCGATCCCTGGTTGCAATAGTGATCAAAATTATCACCGATTGCCTGCAAACAGCGCTTGCCCTAACACAGATTTCAAAATCAAATTCCATCCGGTCTCCCTGAACGGTGCTTATTCAATCACCGTGTGTGGTGGTGTCCGGTCGGTCGTCAGCAGCAGCAGCAGAAGTATTTTCAGCGCGTGGCGTTGAACATTGTACACAACGAAAGGCTGCCCGCAAGCAGCGAGCTGCAGACCATATGAGCGTCCATTCACCGAAGAAGGAGGAAGAAGCCTCACCACTACTGATCGGGATCCATCGTCGTGAGTTAAGAGTTAATTTTCATCGAAAGGTTCGCTCGCCAGTCAAGTATTGAAGTGGTACATAAAAATTCTCACAATGCCGGAATACCATGTCCAGTCCATGACCATGTCAATTAACCAGAAACAGATCGTAAGTTTTCTCCAGGACGCTAGAAAAAGCAAAAAAATCTCGAATTTATATGAATATCTCGGGATTCGAAAAATTTTAGCAAGAAATTCCTCCAATCAATTTTAGCTTGTTTTTATTATCTATTGAATAAACCAAAATTCCGTGCGTTTTGTGCACGAAAATGTGTAATTTTGACATCAGAAGGCGAGACAAATCCGTGGCAAAATATTCTGGAGTTCAGATTTTGAAGATTGACACAATGTCCTCATCTTTATGAGTCCGGGAAGTACACGGGAACCTTTTGACAATATACACATCATGAAATGAGATATTTAATGATCTTCAAACTATTGTAGAGTAAAGATCTTTAAATTGTATAGGATCATTGAAGTTGTGAATAATGTTACATTGCAATTTTTTTTTCAAAAACGCGAATTGCAAGAACCTTGCAGACAGTTTGCAACCAAAAACCTAGCAGCGAGCTGTCAAATGTTTAAGTTATTGTTATTGACGGTGTTACTAAATTGCTCTCTACTCCTATGAAAAATCCCATAAGCAATTTTAATTCTGTGCAATAATAGAATATAAAGGTTTTCACCATGATATTCGATTAGTTTTCACATATTTATCTTTGTTAGTTCACTAAACCATATTTTGGTAAAATTTAATGGATTTTACTAAACTGTTGGCAACACTGGTTGCAAGATCTTAAGGCGTTCTTCAACAATTGCTTTCTCCGTTCTGACATTTTTTGTATTGATCATTTCGACTAACATGTTTATTTGTGTCAGTCAATATTTATACATTCATTGATCGAGTATAATCACTATATACGTCATTTAAAAGCTTACAACTGAAGTATTCAGAAACAACTACAACATACGAAAATGTCCATTTCTAGCTCAAATCGTTAAAAAAAATGTCAATTTTGTCTCGACCCCTTCTGATTTGAATGAAACATTTCTCACGTGTTCGCTGCTACTAATGGTTGCATTTTTCATTTAAATATGATTTTTTCCTCCAGAGTAACTTTTGAAAAGGGTGTATAAAAAAATTGATTATTTTTTATTCAAAAAATCATAACTTGAAGAAGTTTTAGGTAATTAAATTATTTTTGCGGAAAAAATACACTGAAAGAAAAAACTTCGTAAATTAGTATTTAAAAAACGTAAAACGATGATTATCTCAAAACACCCCCCCTTCGATCTTTATAATTTTTTTTTTCAAGAAAATTGATGGAATACCCTTGAATTTCGTGAAAAATGTATGCTGGTAACTTCCTTAAAAAGAAATCTATAATTTTTTAAATTTTTGTTGATTTTTACAAGTTGATGAAAATGCATAGTTTTTTTGAAAAATAACAATTTATTTGGATTCTACACATAATTTTCGATAACTTTGCAGATAAAATCTCTTTTCCTAAGTCCAGCCGTTCTCAAGTTAATGCAAATTAAAAAATATAATTATAACAATTTTCAACATTTTAGGCCATTTTCAAATGTTCGTCGAGATGTCCAGCAACGAGATTTTATTTCATGATTGTATATTAAAAAACAAACAATTCATTCTCAGATATGGTAGCTGTCAGACTTACCCGTTTCTATCTAGAGGCAGCGGAAGAGAAGCACGTTGATGTGGTCAAATGAAAGATTTGTTG
This sequence comes from Ochlerotatus camptorhynchus, assembly GCF_037179485.1. Lineage (NCBI taxonomy): Eukaryota > Metazoa > Arthropoda > Insecta > Diptera > Culicidae > Ochlerotatus > Ochlerotatus camptorhynchus. Next base: position 195,032 of record NW_027040541.1, read on the forward strand.
AGATAAAAAACAGTATATATTTATTATTTTATTTTACAACTCATATTATTTGAATACATTGAATAATTTGGGTGTATCGTTTGAATTAGAGAATATTTTTACTGCAATTTGGCTGTTTGAAACTGGAATATAGCAATGATATTTTCGAGTTCCAGGAATTGGTTTCACTTTCTTAAAAATTGGATCAAATTCCGTGTCAGCCTTTTTGTATTCTTCCGTAGAAACATAACAAAATGACATTTTTGTTTGAAGATCTTCTTTACGACTATTTGCCCAGTCGTACAGTTGTTAAGGGTTCGTTATAGGGTGCTCGTGTTGCTTAGCTAAACTTGCCATTCTCTTAAGGGTACCGCCAATCGCATCACAATGACCTTTGCCGTGTGAAGTTGCAAAAAAATGCCATTCAATTTCTACATTATGATTATCTTTAAATCCACAAATGCTAGCAAAAATTTTTATGTTTTTGTATTGTGATGCTGCTCCATCTGACATAAAAATACACTTTTGGACTGTTATTTGCAACTTTAAAATTCTTATAATTTTGAGATAAACAACTGAACTGCTACTGTGTCATGCTTTGAAATTGATTTAGGTGGAGGTTTACAACACTTGAAATTGTTATCCATCGTAAAAAACTACTTGCTTTTTAACTTGAAACGCTAAGAGAGATGAACTGAATGGAACAGGTGAAGATCGTCCCAATATATATATATATATATATATATATATATATATATATATATATATATATATATATATAGCAGAATAATTACAATGTTGACATTATACCTATCTTCATTAGGTACAATTGATTATAGCAAACTTTTTTAAGTGTGAGTGTAAGAAGCCTCCACGGAGTGCCTTTTTATGTAGTTGTGATATCGCGGGATGAGCTCTTAAGGCACAATATGGTATACGTCAGAGAAGTACCTAGAGAATTTATCTCAATTACAGGTTTAATTACATATTTGTTTACCTGTTTATGTTTTGAGCCTCTGTTATGACATACACAATTCTATCCAGGTATACAACTAATAGAGGACAGAAAAAAGGCACATGAGTGGGTTTGTTGATTATTTGGGTATATTTGAGAGTATTTAGTTATAAACTTGTTTCTTTTCCGCTGCGTCTAAATAGAAACGGGTAAGTCTGACAGCTACCATATTTGAGAATGAATTGTCTGTTTTTTAATATATATTCATGGAAAAACATCTCGTTGCTGGACATCACGACTAACATTTGAAAATGGCCCAAAATGTAGAAAATTATTATAATTTTTTTTTTTAATTGCATTAACTTGAGAACGGCTGGACTAAGAAAAAAAGTTTCTATGTGCAATGTTTTTGAAAATTATGCGTAGAATCCAAATAATTTACTATTTTATTAAAAAATATGCAATTTCACCAACTTGTAAAAACCAACAAAAATTTCAAAAATTATAAAAAAAATTTAAGAAAGTTACCAGTATACACTCTTCACCAAATATTAGGGCATTTTTTCAGTTTTCTTGAAAAAAAAAATTATAAAGATCGAAGGGGGGGTGTTTTGAAATAATCATCGTTTTACGTTTTTTAAATACTAATTTACTAAGTTTTTCTTTCAGTGTATTTTTTTTCCGCAAAGATAATTTAACTACCTAAAACTTCTTCTCATATGCCATTTTGATCAGATCAATAGTTTTCAAGTTATGATTTTTTGAAAAAAAAATAATCCATTTTTTTATACGCCCTTTTCAAAAGTTACTCTGGAGGAAAAAATCATATTTAAATGAAAAATGCAACCATTAGTAGCAGCGAACACGTGAGAAATGTTTCATTCAAATCGAAAACACTCATGACCAACCGGTTTGCGTTTTGGGCTGGAAATGCTCCATACAATTTAAAGAAAGTGATATTGTTTTTTTCTCTTGACGTAGAACTACGTCTTTGTCGACTACACACTTAGAAATAACTAATTTTACACGTGACGTAATCCATCTTTGACATAAAGGATGAGACGTAAACAAACATGTCATGTAAAATTAAGTGCTCCGAGACTGAAAAGCTCGTTACTCGACGAAAAGTAAGTTTGATTGAGCTGAATTTCTCGGCTATTATGACTCAATTTTATGTCAAAATTGACGCTCGTATATGTCAATCTCAGAACACCTAAATTTACATGATTTTTTCTAAGTGTGTATACTGGGGTACAAATCAAAAAATATATGTGTATATTATAGATGAAATAAAAATACAAATACGCCAATCGAAAGGATATTACTGGCATATTTGATGATTTATGTTGGTGAATTACACACAACTGACTGTAACCTTATCTGGTACCTCTATATATGCAATTAGATCCTTTTTTTAGATATTCTGCACAAAATATACATTCTGCCCCGCTCTATTCATAATTATAAGTATAATAGTCAACAATGTATAACAAACATCAATTTTTCGTGGTTCTACGTCATACTGGAGTCGTGTCTAGGACACAACCCTTTAATTTTTTTTTGTCTTTATTATATATTTTTAGCCATATGGCTAGTTCAACTCTTAAGTGGACCCTACACGATTACTTTTATTGACAATAATCGTATTGTCAATACATTCTATATTGACGTCAATATATCGAGATTGACAATATTTCTGAATTCACATCATCAATATTATTGTCAATAATTCCCCTTCGCGTCAATATATTGATGCGTGTGGGGTTTGCTTTAGACACGAAAGTGATAATGAATTTATTATCAATTTCTACAAACATCGGCAATTATTCGACTTGATTGCCTATTTTGCCTATATTATCATGAAAATTTTAATAATTTGTGTTGTTATGGATGGACTTCACATTTTTGCTGAAAATTCAGCCATTTTGTATCTTGTAATTTTTAAATAAATTGTAGCACGAATATTTCATTTTTGATCGAAATGACGTCTTAAACAAAGCTGTAGTGAAAATAAAGTATTTCTGGGAAAATCATAAACAGTAAATTTGACTAGAAATTTGAAAAAGTTTTAAGTTATATACTCAAATATCTCAAAATGTCCTTGTTTAATTATTATTTTTTTTTTTAAGAAGCTCATGAAAAATGCAATCTTATTGGAACTATTACGTATAACTTGCAACATTATAAACGTGTGTGATGATTCTAAACGATGACATAAAGTCATGTTAAAATTCACTTGATATTTTGAGCATGGTAAGTATTTATAATCAACTTTTAAAAGTGTTCGAATTTAAGGTCTTAGTGTCTGGATTTCGGTGCATTACGGTATCAGTCCCACTGAATTTTCTGCATAGTAATACTTAATACAAACCTTTTGTCACAGGCAGCTGGTTCAACAATGTAACACTTTTCAAATTTTCTCTCTCTCTCTTTCTGGCTTTATTCTATTTCACGGTAACCTGACTGAGTACATAATTGATGTGGTAAACTATAGAAAAACTATTCGGTGATGTTGGCCTTCACCTAGTTTCCAGTTCGAAAGGCAAAATTGAACTTTTACCTATCCGTGCCGACCAACCAATATCATCATCAGAAACACGCACACAGCAGGTTCCAAAACTCATGCCAGCCACAAAAACCAACCAACAGCAGAGGTCTCAACAGAAAGAATGCTCATCACACAATCTTCGTGGCTCCACGCGCAGATGTTGCTCTTCTCCGAACACGCACCGCACCAATCATGTGATGATGGCTCCGGACACAGTTTTCTACTCAAATTGCCACAAGTCACTGTTGTCCTTCAATAACATTTGCTGCACTAAAAATATAACGCGAAACTGCTAAATGATTTTTTCACCTTCCGTTTCCGCCGCTGAGTAGTTTCCCGAAATTACATACAACCAATTAATTATATTGGCTCCCCACCCAGAAAATCAACCATGTTTAACAATCAACAAAGCCAAAACCGCTGTCGTCGAGAGGCCAAACACATTTCCCTTGAAGCCAATGGCTTTTCAACGCACTGCAGGCCACAACCACCTCAGCCACCACCACAGGGAGCCCAGTTAGCTAGAGGCCACACAACAGCAGAAGAAACAGCAGCGTTCGAAAGGAAGATTCAACTACGAATGAGAATCAGGATCAGCCGGACATGGAATATAAATACCAGGAAGGAAACAGCGTGGCATTCCGTGAATCAACTGAGAGTTCTCTCGCTCAACTTCGGCTTCAATCCCCAACAACAATAACAACATAGGAACAATATTCTCCCACCCACACGAAGCGCTCTCCTCGAGGTTCTCCATGTTTTGCTTTGGATATTCTCGCCTGCATGCAGTTTGAGGAAAATCCTGCCTCGTGGGTGGACGTTAGAATGGTCCAACAAGTTAAAATAAAAATGGCAGTTCTGCTAGGATAAGCAGGTGGTTTTATAAATCCACAGACAAAATTCAATAGAAGCATTAAAAAAGCAAATTAAATAAGTATCACAGTCGATGGAAAAGAGGTTTTACATTCAAGGAACCATTTTTGTGTATGTATTGTTATCAAATTACGATCGTATATAGGGGAAATGGATGTAATGTCGGCCTAAATGCTTCTAATTTGGGCCCATACATAAATTCAGCAATCGGTTAAATTTTCAATAGCGACCAAAAATATCCATTAGTACCGTCCCAATGACGCGTTCACCTAGATAAAATTGATAAAGAGCAGCTTTTTAGCGATGGGCCCAATCTTAGATTGGCATTTCCCTACTTTAGAGCCATTTCCCTTACTTAGAAATGATTTAATTATTAATAATTTTTATCGAACTTTCAAAAACTCAACGAGTGGTAAGCGAAATGTCTACCGAACGATTGGTGTGATCTGGCGTGTTGTGAGGGTTCTTGTCCTTGGGTGCCACCTGCACGTTGTTGGCGGCATACCACTCCTTGGCTTTTTCCGTAATGGCAGGATGCCAAATCCGGCCAAAACAGCACGGAACAATCGTATTGCTTCAGGAAAGACAGCAGATATTTTTCCAGATACTCGTTCACGTAAATTTCCTGGTTCACGGTCCCGGTTTCAATGAAAATATCGGTACTCAAGCCACAGGTACAGATAACCTGCCACACCAGATATTTCATAGCGAACTTCGGCCGCTTCATATGCTTGAAAATGTCGGCCACCTTTTCCCGTCCGGTTGACGTAAAAAACTCCTGCTCTGGAAGCTGTTAGAAGTCTGCCTTGACGTAGGTTTCGTCGTCCATTACCACGCAATCGAGCTTCGTCAGCATCGTCGTGTACAGCTTCCGGGATCGTGTTTTGGTCGACTTATTTTGTTTATCGTCACGATTTGGAGTCACTACCTTGTGACAGTCGACAGTTCGGCTTGTTAGCTCGATGTACGGTTGTAGACGACACTCCTAGTTTGTTTGCGAAATCTCAGACGGAGAGGTTAGGGTTCCGCTTGAAACCACTGGCCACTCTTTTTGTCGTCGTTGCAGCTTCCGGCTTTCAATTTCCCCCATACAGGCTTCCTGGCTATGGACAAACGTTTCCTGAACCCTTTCTTACGTTGGTGACATTTGACCACTTTGAACGATTTTGCTAACTCGGCGTGCGAGCAGTTCGGATTTTTGCGATGCGCGTGCAAAATGTTGATGCGTTGCTCCTATTGGTTGGACGCCATTTTTATAACTGAACACACTAAGATTACTTTACCGAAATCTGTGAAATTTTACCGAAATCTCAACAGCTGAACGTTCGGTAAACAGTTCGGTGATTTTTCACAGATTTCCTGTAATTTTTCACAGATATTCGGTGAAAAATTACAGGAAATCTGTGAATAATCACCGAACTGTTTACCGAACGTTCAGCTGATGAGATTTCGTTAAAATAACACAGATTTCGGTAAAATAATCTAAGTGTGAAGGGCAAATGTCAAAATCAAAATAGAGGCATTATTTTGTATGCACACACCTACAAAATGAGGGGTGTTTAGGTTTTTTAAAAACTTACTTTTTTTAATTATTATTATTATAGTCACTTTAACACTCTTGTTTCATTCGTGACTTGTCTAGGGGGTGAGATTTGAACTCGTGACTTTGGTGTGAGAGATGTGGATGTTAACCTCTACGTCGGGATCGCCCCCTACCCTTTACCTTAGTTTTACACTATTCAGAAATTTCTAAGATAAGGATCTTGAAATTTGTTCTCAATCCCTAAATTTTTTTGTTAATCCTGAATCTTGAATTTCTGTGCACGGAATCTTTAAGTTTGTTTTGCAATGTTTGAATTTACTAAATTATTTCATAGGAACTCATATCTGGATATCTTTCCAAATTTGAAAAGGTTTTTCTTATGACCATTTTTCAGAATTACGTTAACTATCAGGATTTTTCCCAATAATCTTATAATGCTCCGTAACAGTCTCGGAATTATGTGCAGAACGCTTTCACAAAACTATTGAAATTTGCTCTTAATTTATCGTTACATTCTTAGTAATTCATAACTATTATTAAAATATTCATAATTTCACTAAGAACTCGTTTGGAATATGTTTCGGAAATCCCTTCGTATACCAATTAGAATTGACAAATGTATTCTCCCAAAATTAATCATTTCGTCAAGCTTCTGCATTCATGTTCCATCATGTTGTTTGCAGTGACATCTATCGGCAACTACATATTATATGTTTTCCGTTAATTGTTCACAGAGGACACTGTAGTGCAAAACATGTCTGGTACCCTAGCTAGTACCTGTATATATGCAATTAGATTAATATTCAAAGTCCCTCCATTTTTACACATTCTGCACACAAAATAGCTCACCCCTCACATAATTTCCCGCCGATTTTTATGAATGGTGGGGGGGGGGATTGGCAGAATTTTTTTTGTGCAGAATATGTAAAAAAGGAGGAACTTCGAGTGGGACTGGTCATCTTTATTTAATTGTAGCTTGTTTAACAATAATTTCTGGGAAAAAAAACTGAACAACTTACTTATTTAGGTTGTCGTTTACTTTTTTTGATCTGAATATGCACCGAAAGCGAATTATTCCCACTTCTATCAATTTCTATAATCTTATCACTTCCTACCAGCGGAACAGCGCCATCTCTGTGGAAAATGGCCGGACGATATGATTAATTTCCTTGGATTTCACCTTAGATTTCTTCTAAAAATTCCCTTTTGGAATTATCTTATTATTTTATTGAAACTCTCCTTAGTATTGCTTTGGAAATTTCTTCTGATTCTCTTGAAGCACTACACTAAACTGTTTTAAAGATATGCTCAAAATTGTTTGCCAAACCAGTGACGCCATAATCATTAGCAAATTGATATTTTTCCGCTCTCATACCCTCTCAATATCACGCGTGATATTGGAGCAACATATCATTTTTATTGATTTTACAAGCTCCTTTGACATTGCGAGACTGTTCGTTTTGTTAGCTTGATATTCTGAGCTGTGATATCACAGCTTGCAATATCAACCGCGGTTGTTTGCTTGCTGATTTTTTGTGTACGAAAATCAAATGTGATCTTGTTCTTTGATGAGATTTGATTTTTTGATATTTTCCCAACACTGTGCCAAACCTTCCCGGAAATTCCTTGAAATTCTCTCAATATTCTTATAAATTCTCTGAGGAATTCCCTTGAAATTTTATTTAAAAAAAAAAGAATTTGTTCAGGTATTTTATGACTTAGATTTCCATGCAATTGTCATCCATATTTCTCTTTTATTTATTTATTGATTGATCATCATTTCAGATATTTTCAGCCGTAGGTGATCATTAGGCGTAGTTTCAGGTTTGTAGTCATGTAGTCAAATTTATCATAATCCCAATAATAGTCTCTTCAAAACTAGATTAAAACTCATCTTCCCAAGTAGCATGATTAAGACTTGACGAATGCTTTAAAACCTCGATAAAACTTGTAATGGTGCATGAGCTTTACTTACATTTTTCATTAAATACTTCTCAAAACTACCTGGAATTTCTAGTTAATATCCTTTAGAATCATCCCTAGATATCCTCTACAACTATCCTGGCATTATCATAATTATTCTCTAGCCAAAGCAATACTTCATAGTGTCTGAATCCTAAAATGTTATCCAAGTTCAAGAGTCATGTTTTTTTTTAATCTGAAATCTTTAAAATACGCAATATTAAATTTTAAAATTTCGCAAAGTTAAAAAGTGTGAACCAATGGTCTAGTCTCATAATCCAGCAGGCTTGTCATCCTCACAAATTGAGTGCAAAGTGTAAACTTTACAGCTTATCAAATTGAGGAGAACGATTGCACAGCTTTATGAAAACACATTCACATTGAGGCAAACACAAAACGAAACGGAGAAAGGGTGGTTTGCTTAGATAAAGGCACTTTCCTCAATGTGAGAAGTTTTCGCTTCCGATGGCGAATGACGTGGAAAGTAGCAAAAGACAAATATTTTTTTATTTGGATTATTTACATTCAATTGGGATTCGAACCAAGGACTGTGGGATCCAAAGGTGTGAACCTAACCAGTTAGTGCAGCGATGCTTGTTGGAGCATTGTGATGGAAACCAAGAAGCATGCATTCCTTGACTCATCGCATCAACGGTTTCTTCTTCTTCTTCTTCTTCTTCGAATTTCAAGCTTATTGCTTAACGCATATTAACTTATTGCGTGCTCTCAACTTCTATATGCACTTCCATTGTTATTTATTGAGAGCTTTCGATGTCTTACCATATTAGCATTAGTATAGTTGTGTGACAAGTACAATCATACTCTATGCCCAGAGAAGTCAAGAAATTTTCCAATCCGAATCGAACCCAGCCGCCTCCAGCATGGTCTTGCTTTGTAGCTGCGCCTTTAACGACTGAGCTAAGGGAGGCCGGACTCAATCAAGCCAAAAAGTTTCTCAGAAAGGAACAAACTGTGGTTTCCTCAGTTTTTTTGAACATTGAGGAGGCCATCCGAACAGCCGTCCTCAGTTTTAAAGAGGAAAGTCGAAGCAAAGCGGAGAAGAGCGCATGGTATTGAAAACTGAGTGAAGTTGGAATTTTACTTTTCTCTTTTTCTGCTCTGAGGTGAATCCATCCCTGTACCAACGTCCACGACTATCGTATGTAGATGATCTTAAAAACTTTGCCAGCTGGTGTAATTTGAACCGAATTGACGGTTAACCCAACAAGGGTTCAGTGATCACTTTTACTCGAATAAGGAATCGGTTATATTTGGCTATGATCATGAACCTTGGGGCACAATGATCGAACGTGTGAGTCATTTAAATGATCTGGGAGTCATTCTAGATTATCAGCTTACATACAAACAACACGTCTCGTACGTTGTTGATAAGGCGTCAAGGACATTGGCTTCAGGATCGCAAAGAATTTCTTGGACATCTATTGCCTCAAGTCACTGTAATATGCGATCCATCCTGGAATACTGTTCTGTGGTCTGGTGCCCAAACAATGGTGCTGAGAGAGTTGAGTCCGTTCAACGACTTTTTCTTCGATTCGCTCTGATGAAGCTACCTTGGAGAGACCCGTTTCACTTGCCTAGCTATAACTGTCACTGCCAGTTGATCGATCTGGAGCCTCTCCGAACTAAGAGTTACTCCAAGGGCCCTGTTTGTCGCGGACACATTACAGGGTAGAATTGATTGCACCGCAATCTTGCAGCAAATTAAACGTCCAACCCCGAGCGCTGCGTAACAATGATTGCCACTTCGTCGCACAAACTACGGTATGAATAGGTGGATTGCAGCGATTATTCAATCGAGCCTCTTCGTTATTTGATTTCCACTTGTCACGACAGATGCTACGGAGACGTTTCTCTTCATTTTTTTTCTGGCTATATGAACCTTGAATGATTGTGCGTATCATTGTTTAATGTATGTTTTTTTTTTCATTTGTGGCCTTCACTTTTAATTTTAAGTTGAGGCTACATTGAGTATGTAGATGTTAAAAAACATCTAAATAAAATCAATTTTTATTTTTATTCGAAACTAATTAGGAGGGATTATTTTTAGTAGAGAAGTCTAAGACTACCAGATAGTAGCTTTGATAAGACTTTTCGTTTTGATTCAATGTTAGTGCAAAATAATAATGAAGTGCATCACAGTATTTTGTGGGCCGTTAATTAATTAACAAAGTTGGAACAGGTGGGGCAAACATTTACTTCGGCCTAATCGAGCTCCTCACCTGGATTAAATCGTATTTAGTTGATCGCCAGCAAAGTTGTAAGATTCAACGAGAAAACATCTAAGCCAATTCATGTCACGTCAGGGGTGCTTATATACGCTGATGACATGAAGCTATTTTTAGAAATAGGAAGCGATAACGATATGAATGTGTTTCAGAATGAAATACATGTTTTTTACAGATGGTGTAGTAAGTTTATTGAAACTAAATATTAAAAAATGTAATCTTATAACGTACAGTAGAAAAGTAAACAAACAAAATCTTTGTATTACATTAGGTAATAAAAATGTTCAAAAATGTGAAAATGTAAGAGATTTAGGTGTTATTCTAGATTCTAAATTGACATTTGTGGACCATTATAACACAATAATACATAGAGCAAGCAATATGCTTAATTTTATAAAACGTTTCGGTATCCACTTTAAAGATCCTTATACAATAAAAATCACTGTACGTTGCTTATGTGAGGTCAATTTTAGAATATTGTAGCGTTGTTTGGTCACCCTATATGAAAAAGCATGAAGAACGAATAGAGTCAATCCAAATTATATGCACTACGTAAGTTAGGTTGGACGGCTTTTCCTCTCCCGTCATATGAAGCACGTTGCTTGCTGATCAGCATTCAAACATTGAAAGAACATCGGGATTACGCAAAGATTTTTTATTAAACAACATCATTTCGCAACCAATTGACTCAGCTGATCTATTGTCAAGGTTGAATGTATATGCACCTTCCCGACAATTACGCAATCGACAGTTGTTCGCAGTAGATCGCCATCGGACCAATTACGCTAAATTTGAACCTGTAAGTCAGATGATGACTGTTTATAATCATCGTTGTGAAATGATTGACCTAAATATGCCCTCAACAGAATTAAAAATATATTTCAGAACCCTGCGAAGTCATAGAACATAAGTCCTAATGTTAATATGTAGTCTACGATTTGATAGATTGACGAATAAATAAATAAATAAATAATCGCCCAGATTCGTCCTATGGAGCACTCCTGGTGGATCAATTTTTCCATTCAATTTTTTCCTTCATCCGTATGAAGTTCCTATTTGTTTATACGAAATTGAAACCCGTAGATTGAGTTTGGAACCAAGAAGCAGTATTGCATTTTCAACAAAATATAATGAATTTCTAACTTTTTATCAAATTAAATGGTAAATATGGAAAGGTTAATAAATTAGAAGTCATCTGTAGTAGAAGCATTCCATTTTGTCTAAAAATCCGTTTATAAAAGAGAGCTTTAGTGTGGGTTGTGGTTAGTAAACCAAAAATTATATCTATCCCCTGTTATTTTTCATCCACAAACTAGGTCATGTTAAAGTAAACACGAAAAATAATGCAGATTTCGCAACTGATTAGACTTCTGCGCTAAAAATAAGTACACAGTAATATTTCCGCACTGGTTATACAATTTAAACATTAAGCTTCTTAAAATTTTCTAGTGCTCGAATTCATTAGTGTAGCTTGCCAGTACTGTTCTAAAGCTGCTACGGCTTTCAAATAACCCGATTTTTTTTTCGGGCTGTGCGAAAATTTTACTGTGTAATTATTTCTTCCACAGCAGCCTAAAGTGATGCAAAATGCGCAATAAACGTGGTATAATTTCCACCCGATTTTAATATTCCCTAATCTGATCTAAAAAGTATGTCCGCTTATTCTAAATTCTTAAAGTTAAACGCTCAATAAATTATCTCCGCTTAGCTCTTCCTCTGAAGGCCCGCAAATTGCATCCGTTGCGTCAAATTTAAAATAAGAAAATAGATTTGACTGTCATTTTGCCACAACAACGGCGCCGGTGGTGTAGTGGTAAGCGTGATTACCTCTCACCCCAGCAGGCCTGGGTTCAATCCCAGTCGGCGCCGCCGGGATGTTCTGAGGCATAACATCTATGATCACGCCTTCCTTCGGATGGGAAGTAAAGCCGTTGGTCCCCGGTTCATGAGTTGATGGGTCGATAGGTAGGGTCCAGGTGTGGGAGCTGCCTTCCTGGCACGTCGGTAGCATTGGTGCTCAGCACGGAAAACAAGATCGACGGAAAAAACAAACCAAAGGAAAAAAAAAAATTGCCACAACGTTTCACTAACGGATATATAGGCCTTGAGTATCTTTGAATTAGAAAAGGCTAGTGGAAAAGGGGGATCATTTTTATGGAAATTTCATTCAAAAGGGAAACCAATTTATTTAAATTCTACAACATCTTTTTTCATTTGATTGACTTATTTTTCGATAAATAACAAAGAAATATCACATTACAGGTGAATTTATATAAAACTCTTGTGACTTGTAGAAAGACCATTGAAATGAAGAAAACATAGACTATTGCCTCTAAACTGAATGGTTAACAGAAGATTACGTTGTTTCAGGATCGGATTTCGATTCAACACCTATGCTATGGCAATCAAATTAGCTGTGTAGGTAATACTTTCAATATCGTGCTGTTCCAACAAATACACAAATTAATTCGCATACGTTTCTACCTATGTACAAAGATTTATCTATTCAGTCCGACTTTGGATATTTTTCATCTATAGCTGGTGCTAGCGCTTCTAGGACACACCCCTAAATAAACTCCAATCCTTCGAACTTGTATTCGGTTGGTATCCTTGTTTCCGGCATCAGCATTTCTCCATTCACGTGGAACGCACTGATAAAGCTAGACGTTTTGCCGTTCAATTCCTCCGTTGAAAGAGCGACGATGATCTGATCTCCCGAGGTTGGCAGAAACTTAAAACTGGAGAATCCATGCGTTGCAGGAACGTTTGCGCGTTTCAGTTCGATCGGTTTTATCGAATGAAACGATTCATCTGCTGTGATCAGATAGTTACATCCCATGTGCTCATCGCGGGTTTCATTATAACGATCCTTAGAGCACCGCCTGGGCAAGAAGAACCACTTGCTGGCCTCGCTGGACCACACACCGGACTCGTGTATCATGTATCCGGGCCACTCGATGCCTATGGAACTTCGTAGCGCCTTAAAATTGTTCGCCCAGTTGAGATGGTAAATCTGCGTTAATGATAGCATGATGAAAGGTTCAATAATTTTAAAATAAACCCAGTTTACCTCGCCATGCACAGTTATCGCTTTCACAAACATAGGATTGTTGTTTTCGAAATCCCCACTGGCAGTGGTCCACTCTTTTCCCATCGAGCCTACATAAAGGACCTGATCTTTCACGGTAGCCCATTCGGATTTGAAACCTTTGCTCGCTTTCCCATCACCATCCATCAATAGCAGCCATGGGTAGACATTGTCCTTTTCTATTACGTACACTAAACCGGTACGATCGTCAAAGGTGAGCAGCTTTCCATTGAACACGACTAACTCGGATAATTCCATCCCTCGACCTTGTCGAAAAACACTAAATTAATTACACTTCCCCCAAACGCATTCAACCAACTTACCTTTTAATGAAAAGTTCGATTTGATTTCCTTTGGCCCCGTTTCATCCCATGAGACGGCGACAGTGCCTTTGGAAGGGATATAGCTCAAGTAACCCTTCATGAAGTAACTATTCCACGAATCCTTCCCATTTACCCGCGAGTTTGTGTCCAAATCCGCTATGATTCCTATCCGAAATGAGTAGATTCCGTTGCTTATGATCGGGCTAGTTAATGGATAGGTGTGATTGTAAAGAATGACTGAGTTTTTATCCAGTTTGTTGATGCTAGGCCCACTCATCATCGCTGAGCTACTGATAACGTACACCAGAAACAGCACAATGGCTCCGAGCACGGCCAGTGGCCAGATTATGTGCACCTGCAAACGAATGGTACGATTACCAATCCTATACGAGGGAGGTGTCCTCAGAGCCTGGCGCCAGTCTCGCAGATACATCCCGGTATCGATTACAGTTGAACCGTTGCTACTGATGCTACCACTCGCGGAAGAGACCAAAGAATTTGCTTCTAGGTCCCGTTGGTTCAGTTTACTATAGTTGTACTTTTTCATCTAGCTCTGTTAGAACATCCGGGGTGTATTCGCCTTACGAAATAATTTTGTTGATGACGTTTGGTAAGACCTTGTACTGATTTTATTTTCACCAAACCAATCGATTTAGTTCCACGATCGGTTTGAAGATTCCGGGAGGATGCACTATTCACGTTGGCGATCACCCATAACTGTAACGATTCAGTGTTTTTAGATACCAGTTTAACCGATATAAATTAATATTAACTTGTTACTTCTCTGCAAACATTAACCGAACCGAATAATGAAAGTTTTTTTTTAGGATTCGATGGACTCGATGGGAATAAAACGAATAAAACTGGGGAAGCATTTCTCGACGAACAATTAAAAAGGACCTATCAGCTTTTGTAAACAAAACTTTGTAAGCCCTTTTCTCGCAAAGCGAAGGCCACTCACGCAAATCCACAGCATCATAGTGTAGGGAAAAGTTTTCCCGGTGATGCTGTTGGTTTGCGTGGGCGGCCTACGCTTTTCGAGGAAAGAGCTAACAAAGTTTGGTTTAATCTTATATGCCCTTCTCAATGGTTTGTCACGATTTACGATTTACGGTCGTGGTGTTTCTGAAACAGTGAAACGTCACTTTTCATTAATAGGCTTGGGCGATATCGTCGATATGTGGTGGGCATCAGGGTGATAATACACTCAAAGATAAATTAAATCAAAAAAGCTTAAAAAGTATGCAGTTTCGCGCTTCACCTTATTGGAAGATTGTCGTATAGATCAGGGAATGGATGTGATGTGAGATGTGTTAAAAAGTTTCAGATGAATACAAGTCCGAACCGAGGAATTGAAGAAGAAAATGTTTTTACGATCAGACTGATGTGCATCTTTGACTTTTCCAGATGAACTTTCATAAGATATATTCATTTCATTTCACAGCTCCACCAATGCTGCATCGTACATATGATGTAAGCAGAAGTAAATTGCTCAATTACTCAAAATAAAGATGATTTGTCATGT
This sequence comes from Ochlerotatus camptorhynchus, assembly GCF_037179485.1. Classification (NCBI taxonomy): domain Eukaryota; kingdom Metazoa; phylum Arthropoda; class Insecta; order Diptera; family Culicidae; genus Ochlerotatus; species Ochlerotatus camptorhynchus. The sequence continues at coordinate 210,074 of NW_027040541.1, forward strand.
TGTTATCACTTTGAAAACCATCTAGCACCATTTTATAGTATGGTGCGTGTTGAGTACATCAAGTTCCGTTACGTTTCCGTCGAAAATTGTGAGTATCAATATGTTTACCTTAAAAAAGCCAAAATGAACATTTATTGAATATTGGCGTCCTATACAACCAATTCTCCATTACCAGCAGCATGATACAACCTTTCCTAAGTAAGTTCACTTAATTTCTACTTTCATCTTAGTGGAAATCGCACATATTCACCATTTTCCGAAAAATGCAGCTGCGCAGGAGGTAACCTGTGGGTGCAAACTTGTTATGCATAATTTTCCATGAAAACATCTCCGATCCATACTGAAATAATAACAGTTAGCTTTCAAACACGTTTTCTTACACGATTCAAGCAAAAGTTTCCACGGGAAATTATTAGTTTTTCTTTATAGACCGATTTGCCCCAAAAATCGTCTGTTTTACTTGGAGAATTTGGAAACTATCCTCCTTCTAGTAGTTCTCCCTTTGAAATGTAGGTGGCGAAAGCTTGGAAAAGTTTCACTGCAAGACGCCAATTGAGTCCGAGTCATGATTACTTCGGCAGTACCCTAATAAAAATTGTATGGTTAATTTGCTTAACGACGTGTTCTGGGTATCATCCAAACCATTTGTGGAATTGTTCAATGATTTGGGTTATCGTTCGTTTATGGTTATTTTTATTAGGGTAGTCATGCATGATTAAAATCGAAATAATCTTTCCAGTATTAAATTTTATTCTTTTTCAATACTGATATATAATATAAAAAGATTAAAATTCAATGAAACATTTTTAAAATAGAATCAAAAATGATTAAAATATATTCAAAAAACGATAATCTACAATCTAATCAATCATGATTTAACTGGGATTAATATCAGATGCTTATTTTTTAGAAAGAGAGGATTAATTTTTAATCATTCGATATGATTCAACTGAGTTTAATGTCAAATTGATTAAATTTCAAGCAAAATGGGAATAGTTCAATCGAGAGTTCAATTTATCAGTGTATAGGAGCCTTACAGCTCCGTCTGTCACTTCGTTTGTGGTAAAAATTTGAAACCATCATCACACTCATAGTTCTTCTATTCTCCACGAGTGCCAACTTTGATTTGCCAATTGGCAAATCAAAGTTGGCTCCCGTAGAGAATAGAAGAACTATGAACAAATGTTAGCACTGATTTTATCTGTCAAACTTTCATAGCGAATCAAAACAAACATTGCGTAGTACTAGAATTTTGACTAGAATGGGATACGTTAATCGTTTGCTTGGGACCAATAGGCTAGTCAAGTAGTGAGCCAATTTAAAATCGTTAGTTTCGTATTGATTGTTGATAATACCTCATCGTTCAAAATTTTGAAACCTTCATCACTTTCATAGTTCTTCACTCATAAAATTCGACACATTTTTATTGGCAAATTTCCATGTAAATTCCACATGATTTTCATGTGTCCACACATAAACAGAATCCACTCAGAAGTACACATGAAATTTATGAGTCAAATGAATAGTATGTGTATGGCGAGGTGTATGGTTACACATGAATTTTATGTATGCACATAAGAAATATGTGTTCGACACATATATATAATTTGTTTATCACATTGCAAAAATTCATCTGTGGGGCTGAGTGTGGGACACATAAATCTCGACATAAATATAAACATTGAATTTAAATTAGTGTTCTATTCTCAACCGGGGTCAACTTTAATTTGCCAATTCTAGCCAGATTTTTCGAAAAATCACATGGCAACCCTGCCTACGACCACGAGTCGAGTCCACGAGCAACCAACCACGATGGAAAACCGTTACCGAACCGAACTCAATCGACCCGAACGCTCCACTTTCCACTCATTCCAAACGAGTCTATAAAAGCCCTGTGTTTCGGTTTTTCGTCATTATTCTCAGTTTGGAACGCGTCCTAGTAAGCATCTCCAAGCCGAGCCGAGCCCAGCTGTTTTAAACAAGAAAAATTTCTTCCTTCGATTTGTGCTAATTACTTCGGTGCGCTAAACTTCATTATTCAAAATGGTAAGTTAAGTGATCTACTTTCATTAATTAATAAGAGTGTAATGAATTGGATTTTTTAAATCCTTGAACCGGCATTACTTTATTTGCTAGAAAATTCCACGTCATCGCCTATCAATGGCGGAAGTGAAAATTCTCCGCAAGCCGGCTTCTGTCCTGTAAATTTTGCTACTAGTGAAATAATGTGTTAATGTCCTACGTTTCGATAATTTTGCACACCATTTTATTTTTATTGACCTCAAAAGTTGCGATTTTCTGGAATTCCGGAACCACACCCTTAAATTGATTAATTCTACGGGTAAAGTGGAAGTCACCGATTCGATGCGGGAGAGAAAGTGACGCCATTTTGCTTTTTTTTTTCTTGAGTTAAAAGCCACGCCGCGCATAATTGGCTGCTTGCTACTGTAACAGATTAAATTGAAATGCCGCAGCATGACTCATTTTTCGTGCTGTGAAAATCGAGGTCACTGGGAGGAGAACTGAAAAATTTAAATGTAATGAAAATTACCCGGTTCATTGAACTTGCAATTGTGCCTCTCTGGGCAAAAGATCATTTTGCTAAACCGTTGCAACCCGATCTTTAATCAGCGAGGCAAGAGTAACATGTCCCTCTTAATTACTTGATTCATTCATAGCAATTGGTGAATCTTATGAGGAAGGATGAACATTTTTACCTATATTGAAATTAGATTTTTGGAGAAGATTTAAAGCAGATTATTAATTTTTTTTTTTTATATTTTTGCTCGTTACAGCGTGAATGTATCTCCGTACATGTTGGCCAGGCTGGTGTCCAGATTGGTAATGCCTGCTGGGAACTGTACTGTCTGGAGCATGGAATCCAACCGGACGGTCAGATGCCCTCGGACAAGACCATCGGAGGTGGTGACGATTCGTTCAATACCTTCTTCAGCGAAACCGGTGCCGGAAAGCATGTCCCACGTGCCGTCTTCGTTGATCTGGAACCGACCGTCGTAGATGAGGTCCGTACTGGAACCTACCGTCAGTTGTTCCACCCGGAACAGTTGATCACCGGCAAGGAAGACGCTGCTAACAACTACGCCCGTGGTCACTACACCATCGGAAAGGAAATCGTCGATGTCGTTCTGGATCGCATCCGTAAGCTGGCTGATCAGTGCACTGGTCTACAAGGTTTCCTGATCTTCCACTCGTTCGGTGGAGGTACCGGATCCGGTTTCACTTCCCTACTGATGGAACGCCTGTCGGTTGACTATGGCAAGAAGTCCAAGCTGGAATTCGCCATCTACCCAGCTCCTCAGGTTTCGACCGCCGTTGTCGAGCCATACAACTCCATTCTGACGACCCATACCACCCTGGAACATTCCGATTGCGCATTTATGGTTGATAACGAGGCTATATATGACATCTGCCGTCGTAACCTGGACATTGAACGCCCAACCTACACCAACCTGAACCGTTTGATTGGCCAAATCGTTTCTTCGATCACTGCTTCGCTGCGATTCGATGGTGCCCTGAACGTTGATCTTACTGAATTCCAGACCAACTTGGTCCCATACCCACGTATCCATTTCCCACTGGTTACTTACGCTCCGGTCATCTCGGCCGAGAAGGCTTACCACGAGCAGCTGTCCGTGGCTGAAATTACCAATGCTTGTTTCGAGCCAGCCAACCAGATGGTCAAGTGCGACCCACGTCACGGCAAATACATGGCCTGTTGCATGTTGTACCGTGGTGATGTTGTCCCGAAGGATGTCAACGCCGCCATCGCTACTATCAAGACCAAGCGTACGATCCAGTTCGTCGATTGGTGTCCTACTGGATTCAAGGTCGGTATCAACTACCAGCCACCAACCGTCGTCCCAGGTGGTGACCTCGCCAAGGTCCAGCGTGCCGTGTGCATGTTGTCAAACACGACCGCCATTGCCGAGGCTTGGGCTCGTCTGGATCACAAGTTCGATCTTATGTACGCCAAGCGCGCCTTCGTCCACTGGTACGTCGGTGAGGGTATGGAGGAAGGTGAATTCTCCGAAGCTCGTGAGGATTTGGCCGCCCTGGAGAAGGACTACGAGGAAGTCGGCATGGACTCCGGCGAAGGTGAGGGTGAGGGTGCTGAGGAATACTAAATTCACTAGCACTTCACTGCCCCACCAAGTGAAACGCCCGCTTCGAAGCAGAAACGTTTGATATTCAAACCCTGAAGCGTGGCTCGAAGAAAAAAGGAAATAATTGAATAAATTGTTCTCGAATTGAAGTTAACTGTATTTTATCTGTTCTTCTTCACAAACTATCCATATTGATATAATTGGCTGCACTGCCGTTCTACGCATATCTGTCTCATGTTACTTTTGGGCGTTTTTCACTTTTGTTCATAAAACAATATTTTTTAGGTAGACTTTGGATTGAAAATAGAAAAACATTGTTTGTTCTGGGTTTATATAAAAACACCATCAAGCCTAATTGTCCCATGTTGAATTCTACGCATAACTGTCCCACAAAGATTTTCTCGACTGAATTTATCATTAACGAATCGATTTGCGTACACAAATTATTGAAAGGATTTATAGGTGGGGTGGTATAAAGGTCAACTCCGTACGGAAGAAATTTGGATGTGCATGTCAACTCTTCCAAAGAAGTGTCAACAAATTTATTGTTGGTATAATTTAATGATGGAAAGCTATACAAACTATCCAGGATCTTCCAAAACTGCGGAGAACGCAAGCACGCTCATGTAATCACAAGAGTAAAGACGTCAAACGCAACGTGGCCATCAAAGCAATACTGACAGTTCCTGTAGGGTTCTTCGAGAAGTTTAAGAAGGCAAAACCCAATAGTTCCTAGTGGGACTAACATGCGTAGAATTTCCTACAGTACAAATTTCTAGGCATAACAGTCCCATTACATATTGTTCGTATGAAAATAGGCTTAACTGATTTCATTGAAGGTAATTTCTGTAGTTTTCACTAAAACATATTGATTCTTCATATTGGTTCTTATTTTAACGTATATTTCTTCGAATGAGCAGAAATGATTCGAAACATTATTCGCAATTTTCTCAGAAGCAACTTTTGAAACATGGGACTGATATGCGTAGAACGGCAGTGCAGTTGCTTGAATTTCTGGGGTAGCTAGCGGGTGTGTCGGTTCGTTCGCTCTAACGGTTTCCTTTTGGGTTTGAAACTCTTCTCTTTCTATTAACAGACTCCTGTACCTAGCTGGGTAGGTAAATTAATTTCCTAAGGTTTCAGTCAGTCCCACGGAATAAATTTATTTAGAATTCAATTCGACAGAAAAAAATTAATACTTAATTAACGAGAAAATGGGTATGAATTTTAAAATGTTTTATTTTCTATAGAAATTTATTTCAAATTTACCAGACATGAGCTCATTGAAAAAGTAGGCGATTTAAGAAGGCTTAGACTAAGCTTAGCTATATGGAAGTATGCCAGTTATGGCACTAATGCTCCCCTAATTGGCCATACCCATTAACTCATGTCAAAATAAGTTTTTTTTTTCATATTTTTAGCATTGAGATTAGCTTCCCTTCCTGTGAATAAAATTTAGTTTTTTTTTTATAAAAAATTCAAAGATTCAAGCCGTATGGCCGATTATAGGATCACTAGTAATAAATGGTACATTTCCCCCATTATGTTATTTGACAGCAAACGGGTGTTTATGTTTAAGTTCCTATTCTAAGGCTAGCGCTACAACTCAGAATTGATCTGTAGGTACTTAAAGGTTTGCATTATATTGTTGAAAAGGCAAATTTTTTCAGTCATGGAATTATTGGGTTTGTTAATCTAATCCAAGCTCGGTTTATGTTCCTATTCTGAGGCTATCGTTTAAAATACAGAGAAGCAAATTTTACCTAAAAGAAACTGAGTGGATTGCGGATTGCATAATCGCGTTGGCATATATTCGTATACGAAAAACAAACCCAATAATGAATCATTGCAAAATAATCTGCAATTTCGCTGTATCCCATCCCAATCGCGAGATATTCCTTGATTCATTGAAACAGCCATGTACTACCCATAAAAGCATAATATTCCCAATGGATTTATGTCAGAAATGAGTTATCCATTTAGAATCGATCGAAAATTACTGACATTTTACTTAGTGCACACTGTTTTGTTCAGAAAATATCAATAACAATTCCAAAATTAGGTTTTCCCATCCATACGGACACATAAATTTTCAACAGCGTTTTTCTTGGTTTGCTCCAGATGGGACTGATACGCTTTCATGGGCAGTATAGACACTGTATATCAGGGCGGTTAAAAATATCGTTAGTTTTCCACCCCACTAAATCAGGTCCAGATTAATCTCCCAAAGTTTGAGCTCATTCGGTTGCTATCTCATACTGCACAGGGGGAACGACACATCTAATTTAGGTCATTGAACAAAATTCAAAATAAATCCATAAATGGAATCATAAGGTGCCGATGACGAACGAATCGAGCTCGAACTCGAACTCATTCGTACTGGAGCAGGAGGAGAAGGGCGTGGGCGAGAAATGATGCATGACTGTAATACACACCACAAGACCGCATTGGTGCTTTCCGTCTGCGCAGAACCATTTAGGTAGTTGTTGGATTTTGCCTCATCTATAGCCGCACACTACACTATCAACTCCATAAATAGTGTTCCTACAGAAACTTGAAAATGAAACGCGATGATTGCATCATCAAGCACGTCGTCAGTCTCGTCAGTGACATCCATATTTGAACTAAAACTGCTTGATTCTTCTTCTTTGACTATTGCTTCCCAAGGTGGAGCTCTATACCTACCCAAAACAGAAGTGAATTAAGAGCGTTCTAAGCCAATACGATATTGTGTGCCCAGGGTAGTCGACAAAATTTCGACTGGACCGGGAATCGAACCCAGTATTGGTCTGCTTTGCAGCTGTGCCCTTACTAACTAAGCAATGAAAGGCTCCAAAGCTGCTGTATCCATGACTGGTATACGCTCAGCGATACTGTGGCACGGGGAAGACGAAATTTATTGAATCACATGCATCGTTTAAGGCATTTGGAGTATGAGTTTAGTCACTGAATGCGGATGGTAATCACAGGAGATGACATCATCATCTGAATGTTGAATCGCATCGCTGGTCCAAAAACAAAGGCAGTTCTAAAAACTGAGAAAATTATTATTATTCTTTATTATAGATGTTTCAACATTACATCAAATATATTATATTAACAATATGATCCATTCATGCCTTTTCCAAACATTGCAATGACGACCCGAAACATATTGCTTCACACACCATCTAGCGTTGAAAAAGGCCAGCAAGAATAATACAATTACATCGAGGGGCGTGAATATAGCACTTATTACAAAAATAAAATTCAAATTATTTCCATTAATTACAATTCGTATATTACATGAAAATTTGTCTGACGTGTCACTGTTGTGGTCAAATAAAATAATATGCGGAAATACATACATTTGAAATATTATGCAAATTTTCAATTGGTTTACCCCTTGGAAAGATAAATAAATACAGTGGTAGCCTTTTTGGCCACGTAGGCGCTTTCATCAACAATCAATACGAAACTAACGATTTTAAATTGGCTCACCACTTTAGTAGCCTATTGGTCCCAAGCAAACGATTAACGTACCCTATTCTAGTCGAAATTCTAGTACAACGCAATGTTTGTTTTGATTCGCTATGAAAGTTTGACAGATAAAATGAGGGGTTATTGGTTTTTCCTATGTTTCGAGGGGTGAATCGATTAGCTTGGGACCGAAGAGAGTACCAGAGCTGAGCCAAAAAGTTGAGCACGTTATTTCGGGACCTTCTAGTCTTAGAGTTACCTCTATGCTTTCATCGCTAAAAATTCGGTTCGCCAGCTAAGCGAAAGAGTGGATCATATTGTTAATATAATATATTTGATTACATTGTCATTCGCCTCATACTGAATATGGGGTAAGTGGGACCATGTGATTTGATTAAGGAAACTAGGGACAAGAAGGTCACTCTAACGATAATGCGTTGATATATGCTATTCCGTGAATATTTGTATGAGTTTGTGCACCGAATTGTAAGGTCATAAAATTGTCGTCATGTAACATTAATGTAGTTAACAGTTTACGCAATGGTAGTCCGGTTGGTGGTCGGAGCTGAGTTCGTTCAAGGCTACCCGGTATTTGTCAGGAACAGGACTAGCGTCAATCGGTTACCCGCCGGTGAGATGAATGTTGGCTCGTCCGAGAACCAAATGGAGTACAGCCCATGCTGCGAGTGGTCGAACAGCAGACGACCGTAGTTCTGCTGGTAGTTCTGCCAGGCCTCATGGCGAGCATTCAGATCTCCTTCTCAACGAAGTGGGAACCGGTACGTTTGACGGTTTTGACGTAGGACTACGTCTTTCATTTCTATACTGGGGGTACACTTTGTGAAAACCGAAAATGGAACATGAAACAAAATTATGAAAGATTTTGAACATTAATAACTCAGCTGCTCCTGGACCAATTTCAATAATTTATCACCAATCGATCAGAAATATAGAAGCTATTGAAAAAGTGGTAATGTCAAACATTGTCCAATGTACAAATAAAAAGTGATAATTTTACCACTGTTTTCATGAAATAAACGTTCTTCCCAAACCCAGTCCTCATAATCGAGCCCCACTTGGTTGCACATCATTCTGCTTTAACCTGAAAAAATATAAAAGAGCGCTGCTGTATTGCATTAGCTCATTCTCTGCTTGAACGTCAATCAGTACAGTTCGGTCTTTGCTCGCTCTGTCGAGTTGTTCTAAAGTTTCTAGTTTGTTCCAAACATTCGCAGTTTAATCGCGTCGTCAGTAGTGTCGGTTGCTTCGTGTGATGGGAAGACAGCGCTCCCGGAGCAGGCTCCGAGAGAAAACGGAGAAGAAGAACAGCGGTGAGGGTAGCTTGAGTGTACCTATTTCGAATAGGTACGCTACTCTTCCCACCGATGTAGGGAATACCACCTCAGCCACGGTGAAGCGGTCAAAGAAGAGGAAGAAAAATCAAGGCCAGTCCGATGGTGCGAGTGGACGGGACGATGCCACCGCGACGAACGTCAGCGTCATTGGTGATTTCGGCGACGCCGTCGACAACGAAACTGCTGCCACCCCGAGTGCAGCAAAAATGAAGCTTCCTCCACTGGTGGTGAAACAAGTCCCACTCAACACGCTGATTGGCGATCTTTCATCGCTGGGCGTTGCAGCTGAGTTTAAGCTCGGCAGGATCGGCACCAAGGTGATGCTCCGAACAAAAGCGGAGTACGAAGTGGCCGTGAAATATCTGAAGGATACCAAGGCGGAATTCTTCACGCACGACATCCCCGGTGAGAAGCCCTTCAAGGTAGTCATCAGGGGTCTACCAAACTTCGACCCCAAGATGGTCGAAGCTGAAATCAACCGGTACAAGCTTGCCCCAATCGCTGTCTTCCGAATGACAAGGAGAGACGAAAACGTGAAGACGTACCCGGATTGTCTTTTCCTGGTGCACTTCCAGAAAGGGACGGTGACGCTCAATGCGCTACAAGCCATCCGATCGATCTGCTCCATCATCGTACGGTGGGAGCCATACCGTGGCGGCCATCGTGACGTAACGCAGTGTATGAGGTGCCTCAATTTTGGACACGGTACCCGCAACTGCAACATCAAGCCACGCTGCAGCAACTGCGCTCAAGAACACGCCACTTCCAACTGCCCTGCGGATGGAGCCGTGGCGATAAAATGCGCTAACTGTGGTGGTGCACATCAAGGTTCCGACAGACAGTGCTCCAAACGCGAGGACTTCAAACGCATCCGAAAGCAGGCGTCAAGCAACAATCAACCAGGACGCAAGAAGGACAAAACCCCAGCATTCAGGACGGAGGATTTTCCGCCTCTTCGTGCTCCCCAGCAAAGGCAAGCGAATTCGCGGGTGCAACCCGCCCCCCCCTCAAGAAGCTTCCGGTGATTTTGCTGGCCAAAGCTCTCCATCCCCCCCTGGATTCTGGAGACAACCAACAGCGCAAAACAACAACCCCGATCTGTTCTCAGCGGATGAACTGATGAAAATTTTCGTCAACATGTCCGGTGCTCTTCGTAAGTGCCGCAATAAGCCCGAACAGATCCAGGTGCTCGGTAAGTTCATCATCCAGTATGGCGTCTAAACCGCTAAGTATCGTCACCTGGAATGCTTGCTTGTAAGAGCAAAAGAGATTGAGCTTGCCGACTTCCTCCGCAAGCACAGCATCGACGTGGGCCTTCTAACCGAGACCCATCTAAAGTCCGGCGACAGCTTCTGGTTGCCTGACCACAACATTATCCGGCTTGATCGCACCAGCTCCAGGGGGGTGGTGTTGTGGTCGTCGTCAAGAAAGGAATAAAATACCACACTCTGTCCCATATCCGCACCTCTATCATCGAGGCCCTTGGTGTGGAGGTGGAGTCGTCGACTGGATACGTCCAGTTCATCGCCGTCTACTGCCCTCGACAGTGTGCCGCCAGCAGTGGACTAGCGGCTAAATTTAAGAAGGACCTGTCCACCATCACCCGTACCGGTTCCCGCTTCGTTGTTGGAGGAGATCTGAATGCTCGCCATGAGGCATGGCGGAACTACCAGCAGAACCAGAACGGTCGTCTGCTGTTCGACCATTCGCAGCATGGGCTGTACTCCGTTTGGTTCTCGGACGAGCCAACATTCATCTCACCGGCAGGCAACCCATCGACGCTAGACCTGTTTCTTTCAAATACCGGCTTGTCCAAGCCGGTAGCCTTAAACGAACTCAGCTCCGACCATCAACCGGTGGTGGCTGAACTGGGATACAACGTAGCTGCTGCTCCAAGCCTGCGCAAGGACTACCATCGCGTAAACTGGGCCCAGTTTGGACGCTTGGTAGACAGGCACATCATCGACAACCCGCCGCTTGACTCCGTGGAGGACATCGACCGAGCGTTGGAAGTACTCCACCAAGCCATAACCGTGGCTGACGAGGCGTGCGTCCGACGAGTTCCTGTGAGGGGTAAGTTTATTGCCATTGATTCCCACACCCAGCTCTTAATTTGCCTGAGAAATGTTCGTAGACGCCAGTTTCAGAGGACTGGAGATCTAGCGAGGAAACGTGAAATGGCCAATCTGAACAAGGAGATTGCTTCCAGAATGGTCTCACTCCGGAACGAAAGTTTCGGGCGGCTTGTCCAGAATCTGGACGACCGCTCCAGACCATTCTGGAAAGTTGCCAAGGTCTTAAAGACGCACCCTAAACCCATTCCGCCACTAAAAGATGAAAATGATGACGATCGGCTCATAATCACCCCTCAGGAGAAAGCAAATGCGATTGGTGAGCATATTGCCAAATCGCACTTGCTTGGCTCCAACATCCAAAGTCCGCTCGAAGTTCAGGTTGAGCAATGCGTACTCAACCTTGATTCCTCCCCTTGTGCCATCCCTCCGGAGGATAGAATCACAGTGGAACAGATTTGCTCAGCGCTGAAATGCACCAAAAACATGAAGGCCCCCGGGTTTGACGGAATATTCAACCTAGTGTTGAAAAATCTCAGCATGAAGGTTCACTCTCTGGCTGCTGTCTTCAACAGATGCTTGGAACTGCACTACTTTCCAAGTATCTGGAAGACAGCGAAAATCATACCTATCCGCAAACCCGGGAAGGACCCAACGCTAGCTTCAAGCTACAGACCAATCAGCCTCCTTTCAGCGCTGAGCAAATTGTTCGAGAAACTCATTCTCAATCGTTTGCTCAAGTTTGTCGAGGAAAATAACATTCTCCTTGAGAAAGCGTTTGATAATGTCTGGCACAATGGGCTTGTATACAAGCTTTGTAACTTCAACTTTCCATTACATCTGGTTAAAATCACCCGTAACTACCTCCAGCAAAGGTCGTTTAAGGTATCGTTGAATGGTTGTCTTTCAGACACGTTTTCCATCCCAGCAGGAGTCCCGCAAGGCAGTCTGCTGGGACCTTTGCTTTACAGCATTTACACTTCCGACATTCCTCCCCTTGGAGACGGTTGCGTGTTTTTCCTGTTCGCAGATGACACCGCAATAGCCGTCAAAGGAAGGATGCCTCGCGAAATAACGAACAAACTTCAACGATGCCTTAACGCTTTTGCTGATTATGCCAACACGTGGAAAATCAAAATCAATGCCTCCAAAACACAAGCGATCATGTTCCTCCATCGGCAATCGCCCAAACTAAAACCGGCTCCCTCTTGTACTGTAATCATGGATGGCACAAGGGTTGAGTGGTCCGCCGAAGTAACCTATCTCGGGATGTTGTTCGATGAAAAGCTCCTATTCCGCTCGCATGTGGAGAAAACCGTAGTCAAGTGTTCCGCCTTGGTTAGGTGTCTGTATCCGCTGATTTGCCGCAGATCCCGCCTCTCAAGGGTGAACAAACTGGCCGTCTACAAACAAATCATAGCACCTGCGATCCTCTACGCAGCTCCGGTGTGGGAATCATGTGCACAGACTCACAGGAACAAAATTCAGGTAGCTCAGAATAGAGTGCTGAGGATGGTTCTTGAACGTCCTTTCGACACTAGAATAACAAATTTACACGAAGAGGCAGGAATTGCCAAAATAGATTCAAGAATTAACGAAATTAAGACTAAATTTGCAGAAAAATGTAATTTATCAGAACATGCTTTGATAAGCAATTTGTATATAGTAAGTTAGGTGTACATAGTAGTTGTAGGTTAGTTGTAGTTGTAAATAGTAGTTATAAGTAGTCTCATTTTTCCAATTCAAATCAAACCAATCCCACCAAGGTGGTCATACTTTAAAATAGGCCTGATAGGGCTAGGAACTGTAAATAATAATTAAAATCTCAAATGTACTAAAGTTGAAAAGACGCATCTGTGTCACTTAACAAATTCATACATGTAAACCACACAATCACAAGAAATAAAGATCATTTAAATGGCAAAAAAAAATTGCATTAGCTCATTTTCTCTTCGCATCCCACTGCGACCTAGCAAGAAGTACAGTCGACTTGTTTCGCGCTCCGGTATTTCGGAAGTTTTCTCGGTATTCGGTTGGTTTAAATTATCAGTTTTTTCTCGCTTAGTGATTACTGGCATAGTACCCGGCTAAACAATTATCTGAAAGTGAGTTTTTCTGAGAAGAAAGTGGTTTTCGGCGCCATCGGAAAGAAAATTGTTCACTTGCAATTGCATATTCGCAAACCAATTTGCGCTTCATCGGTGCGTGATCACGCATACCTGCACACAGATCATCGTCATCGAGTGTCAGCATCTGCCTCCGCATTTATACCGGTCATCCATCATCGTGTGTCCAGCTGAGTGCCGAGCCTAATACAAGCATACCACTACAAAGATCGCCCGCACACGCGCATCGAAGGTCACCCACGCTGCGCGTCGCTCCGCAGCTGCTGTGTAATCACTCGGTGGTAGTAGTATAGCAGATAAGTTTTTTTTTCCTGTTTCTTTCTCTCGCCCATCAGTTAAATTTAATTTTGTGTTTCTGTGTTTGTAGTTTTTTTTTCTGTTTATTGTGTCTGTGTGGTTTTAAGCATCGTTTCAGTGGTAGAGCGTTTACCGCTCCCACTAGTACGGCAAAATGGACGTCTCGTCAGAAGACGATATGGACATTTTGTCGGAAGATGACACCAGTTTGCCACTCGATGGCAAGAAAAGACGAAAACGTCCTGTCATTCATGGTTCGTCTCAGAAAAGCCCCCGATCGCGAGCCTATCCAGATGACTCGACTGGGCCATGGGTTGTCTACTTTCAGCCCAAAAACAAACCTTTGAACTTGATGCAAATTTCCACTGATCTGACGAAGCGATACTCAGCCGTGACCGAAATCACGAAGGTTAGGCACAATAAACTTCGTGTCTCCGTCTCTAACCTGAAGCAGGCTAACGAGATTGCTGCCTCCCAGCTCTTCACGCTCGAGTACAGAGTTTACATCCCAGCTCGTGATGTGGAGATCGAAGGTGTGGTCACCGAAGCGAGTCTGACCCCCGAGATCTTGGAGAAGCAGGCGGTTGGCCGTTTCAAGAACCCCTTGCTCCCCCCGGTGAAGATACTGGATGTCCAAAAACTGGGCTCAGTATCTGTCAGCGAGGGTAAAAAGAGTATTACCCCCACAGACTCGTTCCGTGTGACCTTTTCTGGTTCAGCCCTTCCTCACTACATCGAGCTGGGAAAACTTCGACTACCTGTGCGCTTGTTCGTTCCCCGGGTCATGAACTGCCAAAACTGTAAGCAGTTGGGACATACGGCGTCCCACTGTGGCAGCAAGGCACGCTGTTCCAAATGCGGGGAGAAGCACGAGGATGGCGCCTGCACAGTCACTGCACCAAAATGCGTGTACTGTAAGGGAACACCTCATGGTCTCTCGTCATGCCCGGTGTACAAACAACGCGGGGAAAAACTAGAGCGCTCTCTTAAAGAACGTTCCAGGCGGTCTTTTGCAGAAATGCTTAAGACAGCCAAGCCATCGACCAACGAAACAAATCCCTTCGCTCTTTTGTCAGATGACGAGTCTGGCTCTGACTTGGCTGAGGAGGGAGTTTCTTTCAGTTTTCCGGAAGGTTCTGCCCGGAAACGAAAACGCATCCGTTCGCGGAAAGTTGCAGATCAAGAACCCCAAATCAGCTTGCCCAAATCAAGGAGTGGTGGAAAAAAGGAGACTTCTACTCCTCCTGGATTCCGCAGAACTGATTATACCCAGGATTTTCCAACTCTCCCGGGGACATCCAAAACCCCCGATGCCCCAATTTTCAGAACACAAGCCCCTTCTTCATCTGGGTTGTTCTCATTTGATAACATTGTGGACAGTATCCTCAATTACCTCGATATTTCTGATCCTCTGAAAAGCATTGTTCTGGCAATGCTTCCTACTGTGAAAACCCTCTTGAAGCAGTTGACATTGAAGTGGCCCCTCCTTGCAGCAATCATCTCCTTCGATGGATAATTTTCCAAACGAGGTCGGGGATTTGATCACTGTTCTACAGTGGAATTGTCGAAGTCTTATTCCTAAGATAGAATCGTTTAAGTTTTTGGTTCACAATAATGATTGTGATGCATTTGCTCTATGTGAAACTTGGCTCTCTTCAGATATCGATCTTCCTTTTCATGATTTTAACATTATTCGACTGGATCGTGAGGATTCGCGTGGAGGAGGAGTACTTTTGGGGATCAAAAAGTGCCATTCCTTCTATAGAGTGAATCTTCCACAATTTCCAGGTATTGAAGTTGTCGCATGTCAGGCTTTTGTTAAAGGCAAGAGCCTCTGTATTGCTTCTGTGTATATTCCTCCCCGAGTTTCGATTAGTCAAAAACAACTTTCAGATATCTGTTCAGTTCTTCCTACTCCACGGTTGATTATGGGAGATTTTAATTCCCACGGTACAGGCTGGGGGGAACTGTATGATGACAACCATTCTACTTTGATATATGACCTCTGTGATAACTTCAATATGACAATTCTTAACAATGGAGAAGTAACACGTCTGGCTGGTCCATCCTCAAATGGAAGTAGATTAGACCTCACACTTTGCTCTAATTCATTATCGTTGGATTGCACGTGGAATGTGATCCAGGATCCCCACGGTAGTGATCACTTGCCGATCAAAATTTCGATTGCCAGTGGGTTCAATTCGTCGGAATCCGTTAACGTCGCGTACGACCTCACCCGTAATATCGATTGGACAACGTTCAAGACAACGATAGATGAAGCCGTGTCGTCGGTAGAAGAGCTTCCACCGTTGGAGGAATATAACTTCCTCTCCAATCTGATCTTGGACAGCGCGCTTCGAGCTCAAACTCGGCCGGTTCCAGGAACGTCTTTTCGTAGGAAACCTCCTACCCCTTGGTGGGACCAGCAATGCACTGAGGTTTATCGTAAAAAGTCCGACGCGTTTAAGCTTTTCCGGAAACGCGGAACACCCGAGTATTTCGAAGCGTACTCGACTCTTGAACACGAACTCAAGAGCCTCATCAAAGCCAAGAAACGCGGATACTGGCGGCAATTCGTGAACGGTTTATCGCGCGAAACGTCGATGAATACGCTTTGGAACACGGCGCGAAGGATGCGTAACCGGTCTTCAAACAACGAGAGCGAGGAGTACTCGGATCGGTGGATTCTCAAGTTCGCGCGAAAAGTATGTCCTGATTCCGTGCCGGCACAGATGATTCCTCGCGAAACGACGAATTCGGTAGACGAGATCAGCCAGCCTTTTTCAATGCTAGAGCTCTCACTCGCGCTCCTTTCGTGTCGCAATTCGGCTCCGGGGGCTGATAGGATCAAGTTCGACTTGTTGAAGAACCTCCCAGACGTCGCTAAGAGGCGCATGTTGAACTTGTTTTGTCAGTTCCTGGAGTTTAATATTGTTCCAGATGATTGGAGGCGAGTGAGAGTTATAGCCATTAAAAAGCCTGGAAAACCCGCGTCAGATCATAACTCGTATCGTCCCATCGCGATGTTATCGTGCATTCGAAAATTGTTGGAGAAAATGATCCTTTTTCGCCTCGAAAAATGGGTTGAGACAAACCACCTACTCTCAGATACTCAATTTGGTTTCCGTAGGGGTAAGGGAACGAACGACTGTCTCGCGTTGCTTTCCACAGAAATCCAGTTGGCTTTTGCTAAAAAAGAGCAAATGGCTTCTGTGTTCTTGGATATTAAGGGGGCTTTTGATTCAGTATCGGTTGAAGTCCTTTCAGACAAACTCCACGCTTGTGGCCTTTCCCCATTAATTAATAACTTTTTGTACAATTTGCTGTCAGAGAAACACATGAGCTTTTCTCATGGAAACTCTACAGCTTCTCGATTTAGTTACATGGGTCTCCCCCAGGGCTCATGTTTAAGCCCCCTTTTGTACAATTTCTATGTCAGAGAAATTGACAATTGTCTAAGTGACAACTGCACGTTGAGACAACTTGCAGATGATGGCGTAGTGTCTACGACAGGGCCCAAAGGGGTCAACCTGCAAGGACCCTTACAGGATACCTTAGACAATTTGTCTACTTGGGCTATCCAGCTAGGTATCGAATTCTCCACGGAGAAAACTGAGTTGGTCGTTTTTTCTAGGAAGCATAGCCCAGCACAACCAAAGCTTCAACTTTTGGGTAAACCGATCACTCATTCCATGTCTTTCAAATATCTTGGGGTCTGGTTCGATTCCAAATGCACCTGGAGATCCCACATTGAGTATCTGAGACGAAAATGCCAACAAAGGATCAATTTTCTCCGAACAATTACCGGAACGTGGTGGGGAGCTCATCCGCAAGATCTTCTAACGTTGTACCGGACAACGATTTTATCGGTTTTAGAGTACGGTAGTTTTTGCTTCCAGTCGGCGGCTAAAACTCACATCATCAAACTGGAACGTATCCAGTATCGTTGTCTTCGTATCGCGTTAGGATGCATGCACTCGACTCATACGATGAGTCTCGAAGTGTTGGCGGGCATGTTGCCACTATCGGATCGGTTCTCGGAATTGTCCCTCAGGCTCCTCACCCGTTGCGAAGTTATGAACCCACTGGTAATCGAAAACTTTGAGAAGCTTCTTGAGCTAAACCCTCAAACTCGTTTTATGTCATTGTACTACGTGTACATAACTCAGGATGTCAGCCCTTCACAGCATAATCCTCATCGTGTATGCTTCTCCGACTTCGGCAATTCAGTTAGTTTTGATTTATCCATGACGCGGGAGATTCGTGGGATCCCAGAACATCATCGTTCCATGATTGTTCCGTCAATTTACGCTGCAAAGTTTGGCCAAGTTGATTCCGCAAGATCGTTCTTCACAGATGGATCACTAATAGAGGCGTCCGCTGGTTTTGGTATTTATAACGAATTTCATAGCGCCTCTCGAATGCTTCAAGCTCCTTGTTCCGTATATGTTGCTGAGCTGGCGGCAATACATTATACGCTAGAAACGATCGCCTCACTTGCACCAGATCATTATTTTATTTTTACGGATAGTCTCAGTTCTGTCGAGGCTATTCGATCCATGAGGCCGGTAAAGCACTCCTCGTATTTTCTCATGAAAATACGAGAGCTTCTGAGTGCTTTATCTTTAAGATCTTTTGTCATCACCTTTGCATGGGTCCCATCTCATTGCTCGATTCCGGGCAATGAGAAGGCGGACTCACTTGCTAAGGTGGGCGCTATGCAAGGCGATATTTACGATCGACAAATCGCCTACAATGAATTTTTCTTCATTTATCGTCAACAGTCGCTCGCCAGCTGGCAAAATAAATGGAGTGAAGGAAGTTTGGGACGATGGCTATTCTCGATCATCCCTAAGGTGTCGAAGAGTCCTTGGTTCAAGGGGTTGGATGTGGGTCGAGACTTCATTCGTCTGATGTCTCGCCTCATGTCCAATCACTATTCGTTAAACGCTCACTTGTTTCGTGTTGGGCTGGGAGACAGCAATCTCTGTGAATGTGGACAAGGTTACCAAGACGCCGATCACATCCTTTGGTCTTGTGCTGAGCATCGTGGAGTCAGATCTGAGCTATGCGATTCCCTTCGGGCTCGAGGTAGACAACCTAATGTTCCAGTTCGGGATATTTTGGCTAGACGTGATCTGGAGTTTATGAAACTCATATATGGTTACTTTAAGAATACTAACCTTAGATTGTAAGTTTGATTAACCTTGTGTTTAGTTTGTGTATTGTGCGTGTAGTTTTTTTTTTTTTTTATGTTTGTCTTCAAGATGAATAGAAATAAGTTCATGTTTTAGGATTAATTAAATATTTGTATAATAAATCATATTTCAAACCTCCTTCTCCCTTTCCCCATCCAAAAAAATTGTAAATCTCCACTAACCTCGAGACGACCGCGAGTAATCGGTTCAATTCCTTTAACTCTAGATTTAAGACATGAATCATGTATAATGCAAATGATAACTCGGCTCTGTAAAGTTTATTCGATTGAGCCTGTACAAATAAATTAATAAAAAAAAAAAAAAAAAAAAATTTCTCTTCGGACGGCGTGGTGAACAGCAATAGCAGCAGTAGGAAGGTCGTGGCTAGTCCACTCCTTCACACCCAACAAGCAACATTGACTGGTCGTGGAGGAAAAGGTCTGGTAAAGGAGTTGCCAAGCGTCATCGCAAAGTTCTTCGAGATAACCACCATCCGGCGTCTGGCTCGTCGTGGCGGTGTCAAACTTATCTCCGGTCTACGAGGTGTGCTAAAGGTGTTCCTGGAAAATGAGGTCCGTGATGATGTCACCTACACTAAACACGCCAAGCGTAAGCGGCCATGGATGTCATCTACACTTTGAAGCGACTGAGACGCACTCTGTACGGTTTCGAAGGTTAAATCATCACCAACTTTGTCCATATTCAGAACCACACGCCCCCAACGACCACACAAAATGCTCATGAAACCAAACTTGGAAGCAGGGGTATAAATGATTTTAATCGATTCTCTTTATCAAATTTTTCTTTGAATCGCCACGGCCGGATATTTTCGATGGAAGAAGCAACAATCTAGCTTCTAAATCGACGAAGACGGCAGGAACATTTTTGAAGCCAAGTTATTTACGAAAGAGTGAGAGTCGATGAAGAGATTCGATCAATATAGATAGAACTTATTGAAAAGTGACGTGACGAAGACTATCCGAGATTTAGAAAAAAAAACAGAATTGGATTTTTTCCAACTATATGAAACTGAGAAAAATAGTCAAAATGTGGGATTTAGAAAAAAATTCTAGGTTCCCTGATTAAGAATTTTTTTCAAGATTCCAAGTTTGGAAAAATACATTCCCTGGACAATTGTGTGGTCTTGGAAAAATGTTCAGGGTTAATAAGAAGAGAAAAGAAGAACTTGAAGAAAAATTTAACGGAGCTCTGTCAAGAATCTTAAATTAACTCATGACGAACTCTTAGAAGAATTACAAGGGAGTTGTGGGGAAAACATCAAAGAGAATTTCTAGGTGATTCTGAAGAGAATTGTATGCGAATTGTGAGGAGAATAACAGGTGAATTATAAGGCGAATTTAAAAAGAAATGGTTTTCTGATAATAATTTCAAATAAAAATCCAGCTCAGAATTCTAAGGTATTCTGAGGACAATTCCAGAGGTGAGTGTTGCGGAAGTTTAAATAATTTCAAAGGTTTAAGATAATTAAGAGCTGATAAAACAATTTTTGAGCTGAACAAACATATGTTTGCTTGATTAAGCTCAAGTTGTTATTCAACTTTTAATTTTTGTTGGAATAGGTATGTTGAGTTTTCTCGGTTTTCCCGTCAAATTCCCAGCTTTTTCTCGGTTTTCCCGGCTTCTTGACTTCTTTTCAAATTCCCGCTTATTTCCCGGTTCGCAGCCCCCCCTGATTTGCTTCAGTCGTCCCGTTGGAAGCAAACAACCAGAGATGTCGTTGAAAATAAAGCTAACGGTTAGATTCAGCTAGCTGAAAAAAACTGTCAATGTACGAAATTGCAACCTTTATGAAAGCGCTGGATGCAGATTCCACTCAGCGGAAGAAAACTCTACGTTGATCAAGTTCACCAGTTACCAGTTACGACCAGAAGTCCCGGATAAGGATCTATCGTTGGTGCTGGGGAAATACGGTCATGTGAAGCGTGTTATTCGGGAAAAATTCGCAGCTACCTTGGGCCTCGATATGCTGCATGTACACACCCAACCCAAAACTTGATAACTAAAAAAAAAATATAACTCAAAAACGAAGAAAAAACTCATAGCTGATTTTTTTGGTATTTTGTGTAAAAAAGCCTAAATTTTCAAGGGAAAATACAAAAATATATTGCGGCCTCTGTCTACAAACCATGAAAACCATAAAAAAACAAACAAATACAATAAATGTTTTTCAATACAAAATCTCAATTTTAATATCATAATATTTTTCCTAAATAGTATTTTTAATTACTTTTTATTTGATATTACGATCTTTGAAATCGGCCCAGTGGTTCAAATGTTATACACATAGTTATTGATTGAAAATGATTTTTTGGACCGCCCTAACATGGAAATGGTCACCCTACCGACAATATAAAATAATACGGATCTAATGCGACGAGGAACAAAACAACGAAATTCGAAAAACCACTGTATCGTTGTGCTACGGAATGGCTGTATATATCTATATCTGAAAAAAGAATCCAAATTTGGCCAACACCCTCCCTTTATTTACCACAAATTTCATGGTACAAAACAATGTTATTGTAGGTACCTATTTTTATTTCAATTAACCCTGCTTATCGTCCGGTCTATCAAAGCTTTTGCGGCTTCAGGTTTCAGGCGACGAATATCACTCCCAAGATTTTCCCATTTTCATGGCCGTTCATTGGCTTCAGTCAAAGACAACATAACAAGAAGACTGGCACCTCTTCTATTTTCTCATACGACCGCTATGAGACCGACACAAGGTCGTATGAATAAAAGCGTTTACTTTACTTTTCCCGTAAGAAAAGCACGGAAAAGTAAAGGCAACTCTTTTTATTCATACGGCCCAATCGCGTCATCTGCCGCTCAAAGGTAAATGCTTCGAACGATTTGACAGCAAAGATTTACATAGTTGAAGATGCTAATTTCAAATAACAGACTGTAGTGGTAATTTTTATACGATAGATGGAGTAGATGAAAGCATAGAGTTGATAGTTCCGTTAAAGTACGGCAGTGTGAAGATTGCATATAGATATTAGAATAGCGAGCTAGGACAACTTTTAAGGAAAGTACAAATCGGTTTTGACGTAGGACTACGTCTTTGATTTCTATATGGGGGTACACTTTGTGAAAACCGAAAATGGAACATGTAACAAATTAAGAAAGATTTTGAACGTTAATAACTCAGCTGCCCCTGGTCCAATTTCAATAATTTTATCACCAATCGATCAGAAATATGGCTACGCATCGATAACAATGCTTCCAAATGTTGATTTTCAACAAGAAACTATTGAAAAACTGGTAAATGTCCAGCATTGTCCAAAAGCGTCGAATTAACTAACAAATCCACCAATTACCTACATGCATATGCTGCTTCCCCAGCACAGTCGTCAGAGAGTAGTAAGTAGATGAAACAAGTCGAAGTGGCATTCGCCTCCGATCCTCGGGCGCGTGGGAATAGGAAGGGTGGGGTATTTTGCACACTCATCGCCATATTCAGAACCAAACGCAAATTCTTCGAGATAATGAAAAATTCCCGAATTCGAGAAAAGTAAAGCTTGGATTCACTCAGTCTATTGGTACTACTCCGAGACTGAATAAAATTTTCGTCAATTTCCTCATTTTCTGGCAGATTTTTTAGGTTTTCCACTGGAATCCATAAGACAAATTTTACTCATCGCTGAGTTCCTGCACTTTTGGCGATTATGAGTGAACTAAACTCAAATTTGGGTCGTTCTCATTCGCCGTGTACGCAAAAGGAAAAGAGCCAGTGTCGTTACTTGATAGCAAACTACTCATAATGGGAGGAGTCTTTGTAGCTTTTATACCACTTGGTTGCACATCATTCTGCTTTAACCTGAAAAGATATAAAAGAGCGCTGCTCTATGGCATTAGCTTATTTTCGCTTCGGACGGCGTGGTGAACAGCAATAGCATCAGTAGGAAGGTGGTGGCTAGTCCACTCCTTCACACCTAACAAGCAACAATTGACTGGTCGTGGCAAAGGAGGAAAAGGTCTGGTAAAGGAGGCGCCAAGCGTCATCGCAAAGTTCTTCGAGATAACCGCGATCCGTCGTCTAGTTCACCATGGCGGTGTCAAATGTATCTCCGGTCTGATCTACGAGGTGTGCTGAAGTTGTTCCTGGAAAATGAGGTCCGTGATGCTGTCACCTACACTAAACACGCCAAGCGTAAGTGGCCATGGATGTCCTCTTCAATAAAACGGCCATCAAGCTTACAATAGTAAAGAGTTGGAATAGAATTTATCTGTGCTTGTTTATCGATATTCAGAACCACAAGCCCCCAACGACTACACAAAATGCTCTCCAGAGTTGTAATCTTGTAACCAAACTTGGAAGCAGGGGTGCAAGTGATTTTGATTGATTCTCTTAATCAAATTTCTCTTTGAAAAAAAATACTACACATTTGGTACGCCTACAATTCAAAAACGGAAAGAGTTGAGATAATAGATAATTGATCAATTAAAAGAAATAAATGCTCTTCACATTTATTCCGTCCACTAGCGGTCCTACGTCAAGCTTCCGTTCGTGCCGCTAGGCACAGACCCTTCTACTTTTTTCATCTCTTTACCAAAGTCCCCCTTTGGAGAGGGATGGTGAGGGGTATCCCCCCCCCCCCGCCACCACTGGCAAAAGAGATGAAAACCGACCCGCTCAAGTACCACCGTTGGTACTTGAGCGGGTCGGTTTTCATCTCTTTTGCCAGTGGTGGCGGGGGGGGGGATACCCCTCACCATCCCTCTCCAAAGGGGGAGTTTGGTAAAGAGAGATGAAAAAAACCGATTTGTACCTCCCTTAAAAGTTGTCCTAGCTCGCTATTCTAATATCTATATGCAATCTTCACACTGCCGTACTCTAACGGAACTATCAACTCTATGCTTTCATCTACTCCATCTATCGTATAAAAATTACCACTACAGTCTGTTATTTGAAATTAGCATCTTCAACTATGTAAATCGTTGACTTCATGTAGATGTAATACTAAAACATATAGTCAAAGCAAAGATTACAAACTGAGACGAAAGGTTTGTGTCTTTGCTCATTTTTATATGCAGTACTTCCACCTTCACTCGAACGCAGCGCTACTGTATCTGTCGCTTGGATTCTGGAAGAGATGCCAGTCTTCTTGATATGTTGTCTTCGCTTCAGTGCAGCCTCGTCTAATACATCCGGTTTGGACTTTCGGACAAAAACAACACAGTCTCGCATCGATTTTCTTTGAATCTTTATATTCGAATGCTAGTAAATAGTTCTACACTACTCCCAGCGAAAATGCGACCCTCCTCAACTTAAACACTACATATCGGATCCGGCTTAATGCTAATGTTTTAAAATGTACACAACTTTCGGTGCTCCACCCTAGCAAGTAGGTAGAGCAATTTTAAATACACACATTGATTTTGTTTTTTTTTATTATTATAGAACTTGGTTTACTTTCGTTTCTAACGTTAATGAAAGCATGCTTTGTAATGCAGTTCATGTTTGTTTGTAATTATGATTTTGTTCAAGCGATAATTACACGTTCAGAATCGTTTGAAAAGTATATGACCAGTAGTCGGTCTTAATATATAAATCAAACGTGGTGGAGGCTATATTTTCGATTTGTTCTGAATATGAGATCGTCGTTTATCAGGGTTTGTTTCTATATATGTACGTATTGATTTGTTGTTTCCAACGCTTGTAGAAGTATGTCCTACGTTTTTATAAGGATTAAAACGAAAATCGGTAAGCTACCTATGAGTGATTATGGAAGGCAAATGTTAGCATACTAAAGAAGGAGGGGAAATTAATGACCATCACGCGATTATATCCCGTCACTTTGGAGGAAACAATACGAATCTATCGATCGATATACTGTAATGCCACATCTGTATAGGTACTGCCGCTCTTCTCATGTCCGTCCATGGCGAAAATCAGCAAGCCGAGAAAATCGTATTTGAGGCTTGATTCGAACCATTGCTTCTTATGTGATGAGACAACAAATTTGACTGTCTTTTCAAACTTTTTCAGAACAAAGTTATTGAGTTTTCCAGTATTATGCAAATATGGGTGATTAGCTACCATTTGCATTGAAAAACACAGTTTTGACAAAAACTACTATGGGACCGACATGCGAAGAGTTGCAATATAGTTACTGCTCAAGAACAAACTGCATTGCTGAGAGTAACAAAATTAAACAAGCTGCAAACGAACATAGATGACATCCCGAATAAAAATTGAAATGTAAAATCACGTTGTATTAAATACAATCGTTTAAATGTTTTCCCATCTTTACGATGCAATGCAGACCAGCTTAACCTCATTCAAAATATTACGATCGAATAAGTTCGAAATATGGACAACTATTTTGATTGATTCGTAGTGTAAGCGAGATCGTTTGTAGTAAAATTCGTAATTATTTAGAACGAGGACCTACTCTTAAGATCTAAACCGCTCTGGGATCGAGTACAATAATTGCCACATGACGCACATGACTCAAAAGGCGTTTTCGGCTCGGTTCGATACGCCTGCCAATGTCACACGCAACTTCATTATTATTATTGAGCTTTATTTATGATACTTTCAACCTTTGGACTTGACCATTTCGGTTCCACACAAAACTGTGAACCGCTCAAAAATGCCCCACGTTTTAATTTAGAAATCTGCGGAAAAATGTCTTGTTTAAATACAACAAAATTACAATGGGTTACAGTGATAACATTATCAGTACATGGTATGTTGATACTGTAAAGTTTTATTCGGGATGCCCAAACTTAAACTAAAAAAAAATGCAACACACAAAAACGCGAAATCCTGTCGAAAATGCAATGAATGCCATCCATTCTGCGCTTTTCCTTAGGCAAAGCGTTTCTTCTTCTTCCTTAACTTACCGTAACCCTTACCGTACCAACCGGGCTTGACGCGACTCTTCTTGCCGGGCCCTTTGACCGCATTCTCCTTACACGCCAAAGATGGTTCCTTCTCGGCTTTCAATCGTTTCTCCTGCACCTCTCCACGGTCAGTAACTTCCCTCTTTACCAAGGGCTTATCCTCCGAATCATCGGATTCCACCTCACTCTTAATCTCCTCCTTAGAAGTCGATGCAACTGGATCCGCTTCCTCTTTTACTTCTACTTGCTCATCCAAAGGCTTCTTCTCTTCCCCTTGTTCTTCTTCTTCTTTCCTTTCCTCTTTGACCTCTTCCTGTAGTTCTTCCTCTTCGTCGGAGAAATCGCAGCACTCGCAAACGATCATCTTCCCACGTCTCGCCGATTTAATCGCGAATTCCTCCGGTTGCGGGACGTAAAATTGACAAACGTACTGTCGATAGTTTTCGAAGCAGAACTTACACTCGATAGCGACCTCCCGTTTGATCGGTGAGCCGCCCCAAAGGTTCACATTCGGTGGCGGTGGATGGATGATACTGTGCAGTCCGGAGTATGCGTAATTCACGTCGTACCACTGGGGCAGTGTGCCGGATCCTTGCGCCTGAAGCACCTTGCAGTAGTTCAGAATACGTTTAACCTTGTCCTGGGCCGATTCAGCTGTGAGGAGTTGAAGAAATTGATGGTTATAGGGATTAGGTCCTTGATTGATATGCCTAGTATACATTTTTGCGACCAACCAAGCTATGAGTAGAGGAATTGCGGTTGTTCAAATAAAAAAATTGTTCCGTAAGAATGCCTCTATAGAGGGTTACGATATCGGTTGTGCTACGATTACCTAGCGTTAGCGTTGTTATGATATACTTCGTAGATTGGATACTAGCGACACTCACGTCTCTTCTGAAATTCTCAGTTAGACTACTTTCAGGAATAATGCTGGGGAGTAAACATTGGTTCCAATCTAAATAAGAGTAACAGAAGCATGACTGTCGCTATTCCCGGCCACGCCCATCCTTACCATAACTAGGGATATTGAAGGAAATGTTGATGTAGTACTTACTTAACGAGAGGCCACCGACTTAGCGACACCCTCATAAGTGGTACGGAGTTGGAAGGTTGGGAAGGGTATTTGGTTAGGATTCACCCCAAGTTGGCGATGCAACCAAAAGTATGTATTGTTTATTTGTTGTTTATTTAATCTCTCGATAGCCGGCTATCGAAAGAACATATTATTCATTTTGTTTAGTGATCATGAATTTTAAGAGTCATGACGGAGAGCTTGGGATTAAACCCATGATTTTCTGCTCAGTAAGCAAAAACGATTCCTCCAGGGTCATCGAGCATCTCAGAACCATAACGCTTCGCGACAATACAGGACTACGTTTTCGCTTGATATGCAAATAGTTTCCGAGGTTAATGTTCAATATCAAATATACAAATGATGGTGGCGATTTATTGTGCTGTGGAAGAGCTTGGAGTTAAATCCATGATTTTCTGCTCAGTAAGCAAAATCGATCCCTCCAAGGTCATCGAGCATCTCATATTCCACAGCGCTTCGCGTCAAAGTACGAATATATGGACGAAGTATCTATTATTTACGATAATTACATGAAAGAAATAAAATATAAACTACAAACAAAACGTGACAACTAAAATCTCAAAAAGATATTCTCACAAATATATTTCACGCAACCAGGAATCGCAAAACAATTAGACGCTATAATGATACTCTGCACATGTTAGACACAAGAAAAGGTCAAAAAGCAAGCGTCCGACAAACAAAACCCGCCAGATCCACTTGCAGTCACAATCAACGATTCTACGAGCGCTCACGAATCATAAAACCGCCGACTGCGACACTCTGAAAGCGAAATTGACAGGTTCTATGCGTCAAACACCCGCCACCCAATCTCCTCCCGCATCCAACAACGCAAATCTCCATTACAAAATCTAACGAATTCAAAACTCCGAAAATCACTCATCTATAGCTAGTGAGTGGAAGCAACCCTGAATGCAACCATTCTTCACGATACACTTTTTCTGTCTATCTTTCTATTAGGCCTGTGGACATGCGTTAGCTTCGAAACTTCTAACCAAATTGAGAAAATTTTCAGAACAAGAAATAAAAAATTAAAAAAAAACTTTCAAAGGTAATTACAAGTCAATTAAATATTGATTATTTTACGCAAAAACGAGCAAGTAATATTAAATCTCTTGTATCGTATGCTAATGCTAATTGACTGTAACAAAAATAATATGCTTAAATAAAATAAAATATTAATAAAATTATATGCAAAATTTACTAGAAGATCATTACTTTATTGGTGAGAAGATTATAATAAGCCCCTCCAGTTCCTCTGTATACAGAACAAATCTAATACTATAATCAGAATTGCTCAGTCTGCGTGAAGCAGCCGATTTCATCAAGGAAGTTCTATTAACAACCAAGAATTAATCGTTTGAGGCATACTGAAGCATTAAGAAGGTGATATGTGTCACTATAGGAAATCATCATCGTTGCAAATATAAAGCAATTAAACATAACCCTTTGCTTCAGTACCGTCAACCTCCATGTCCATGGGGAGGGCGGTTGTGCTACGATTACCTTAAACGCCATTACTCCGAATGATATTTTGCCTTCTTTTGATTGCTGTCACGTTGTTTTCACATTTAGGGTAGTGGAATTCGGGGTGACGGCGTACGGCGAAATGACGTTCGGGGTAACTTAGCACAATTCCCATATAGGTAAGATTAGTTCAATTATTACGTATCACCCAGGAAAAAATAGGGTTATCCTGACTCTGAATTACATGTCATGTATTACAAAAGTATCTCGAATCACACGTACACTAATGTCGGACCTAAGTCCTTTCTTCTGCTTCTATACGCTCCATCATAATTTGAACAATACTTTATAGAAACAATTCCAGGGTGGTCAGTGAATTTTCATTTTAAAATTTCTGGTATTTTCCTGGTTTATAACTAACTATAACACGTTATTTTCGAGGTACCGTAAAAAAAATAGCGGCGCCGGTGGTGTAGTGGTAAGCGTGATTACCTCTCACCCCAGCAGGCCTGGGTTCAATCCTAGCCGGCGCCGCCAGGCATAACATCTTTAATCACGCCTTCCGTAAAGCCGTTGGTCCCCGGTTCATGAGTTGATGGGTCGATGCGTAGGGTCCAGGTGTGGGAGCTGGCTCCCTGGCGTCGGTAGCATTGGTGCTCAGCACGAAAAACAAGATCGACGGAAAACAAATCAAGGTACCGTAAAACGGGGTATCTTTGATAATGCGGGTAATTTTGATAGTAAAGTATAATGTGGTATAATGATTAAATTTACTATTTGCAATTTCAACAGTCCGCATCGTGCTCTCTTGCCGTGCGGATCTATTTGCTTTTTGCTTAAGGAAGTGTTACTACTACCTAAAGCTACAACAAATTTAAACAGCACTTTTCAGCGCTCAACCTGTAAAAATTTTCTACCTTGTTCAACTCCTCTTATTCCTCTTCGATCCTTGTTTGGACCCTACCCGAGGTAATCCTTCTTGGATATCGATTTGGAAAATTCCTCTTCGATCCTTCAGATTCTTATAGTAATCTGCTTGGAAGTCGATTTGGATAATCGCATAATCGCACTTTTCAGTGCTCAACCTGTAAAAATTTTCTACCTTGTTCAACTCCTCTTATTCCTCTTCGATCCTTGTTTGGACCCTACTCGAGGTAATCCTTCTTGGATATCGATTTGGAAAATTCCTCTTCGATCCTTCAGATTCTTATAGTAATCTGCTTGGAAGTCGATTTGGATAAAAAATTTACTGCCGCCATGGCGCCTAAACGCAAAAGAAAGGGGCAAACTCTTGACCCCCCTTCTGAAGAAATTAATTTGAGTAATCAATTTGATTTGCTCACGGATGATGAGAATGATCCATCATCCAAGAAAAATTCTAGTAAACTTTCCCGGCTTAATGCCAAGAAGGAAAAGATTCCCCCTATTGTGATAACCACTACCGATTTCCATGCTCTTCGCATGGAACTTTTGAATTTCGTGAAAGTTAAGTTTTCACTACAAATTGGACGTCGGGGTGAATGCCGTGTATTGGCTGAAACCTTGGACGGATTTAAATGTCTTCTCAAGTATCTTACTGAGAAGAAGCACAAATTTTTTACTTACGACACCAAAACTGAACGTGTGTTCAAGGTTGTCATGAAAGGACTGCCCAATGGTGAATCCCTGGATCAGATCAAAGATGAACTGGCAAAATTACTTGGAGTTGTGCCACTCCAAGTAATCAAAATGAAAATGAAATCCCGTCCTGGCGATTCGCGCAACGGGATTTCTAATGATTTTTATTTAGTTCACTTCAAGTCTAGTGAACTAAACAACCTTAAGGCCTTAGAAAAAGCTAGCCTTATGCTCCATGTCCGAGTGAAGTGGGAACACTTCAGGAAGACTGGAGGAAATTTTCAAAACCTCACTCAGTGCCGTAAGTGCCAGGGATGGGGTCACGGAACTAAAAATTGCTACATGCCAGCTAAATGCATGAATTGTGGTGATTCCTCTCACGCAAAGGACGACTGTCCTGTGAAGGAAGATCCTAAGAAATTTAAATGTTCAAATTGTGGTGAAAACCACAAATCCAATTTTTGGGAATGTAAGACTCGCAAAGCGATCCTTCAATCTCGTTCTAACCGACAGGTAGGAAACGCTCCACGTTTCCGACCAGGTATAAATTCCTCTGCTGTTAACAACGGTCAGCGAGGAACAAATTCTACATTCGTACCCGTAGGTACAAATATCACCCCTGCTTCAAATGTTTCATCTGTACCTACTCCCCTCGCTGCTAACAATGTTCAGCGAGTTAATGGAGCTACCTATGCTGCTATTGCAGCGGGTAGAAATCAAAATACTAACCAACGTTCTAACGGAAATTTTGACAATTTTGACTTAGGAAGCATTACTGCTCCTAAAATGGAATTTTTACAGAATTCATTAATTGACATGATTTCTGATATGTTTAAATCTAACTCCATGTTTGATGCTATTCAAACTGGAGTAAAATTTGCTAATAATATTGTCATGACTTTAAAATTCAGTAATGGATTTTAAAGCATTAAACATTTTAAATTGGAATGCTCGATCTCTTAAAGATAATGAAGACGAGCTATTTAATTTTTTGAGAGTTCATAACGTGCATATTGCCGTTATAACTGAAACGTTCCTTAAACCTGACCATAAGGTTAAGAAGGACGCAAATTACTTGATTTATAGAAATGATCGTCTTGATGGACCCTGTGGTGGCGTTGCCATCATTATTCATAGACGAATCAGGCATAAAATTCTTTCTTCATTTGAAACCAAAGTTTTTGAAACTTTGGGAGTTTCTGTTGAAACAAAATTTGGACAACTTACGTTTATAGCTGCCTATTTGCCATTCCAATGCGTAGGCCAGCAAAAGAATTTTCTCAAGGGTGACCTCCAGAAACTTACCCGGCATAGGTCTAAATTCTTCATTATTGGTGATTTTAATGCAAAACACCGCTCATGGAATAATGCTCAAAGCAATTCTAATGGTAATATTCTGTTTGATGATTGTTCTGCAGGTTATTACACTATTCAATATCCAAACAGCCCAACATGCTTTTCTTCTGCAAGAAATCCCTCCACTATTGATTTGGTCTTAACTGATTCATGTCAACTTTGTAGCCAATTGGTTACCCATGCTGACTTCGGTTCTGATCACCTTCCAGTAACTTTTGAAATATCCCAAGAAATAATTTCTAATCCCAACAGCTTTACTTTCAATTACCATAGGGCTGATTGGGAGCAATATCGAACATTTATGGAATATAACTTCGATCCAAACATTCCTTTGCAAACCAAAGATGAAATTAATTATGCTCTTGAATCTCTGACTACTTCTATAGTTGAAGCAAGAGCTGCCTCAGTACCAAAATGCGAGGTTAAATTCGATTCAATTATAATAGACGATGATCTTCAGCTCTTGATCCGTCTTAAAAATGTCCGTAGGAGACAATTTCAAAGAACACGCGATCCTGCCATGAAAGTTATCTGGCGGGATTTGCAAAAACAAATTAAAAAGCGATTCTCTGCCCTGAGGAACAAAACTTTTGAAAATAATGTTTCTAAATTAGACCCGAGTTCCAAACCCTTTTGGAAACTCACAAAAATTTTGAAAAAACCTCAAAAGCCAATTCCAGCGCTTAAAGAAGGTGGTAAAATTTTGATCACAAATTTGGAAAAAGCTCAGAAACTTGCTAAGCAATTCGAGAGTTCCCATAATTTCAGTTTGGGTCTTACTAGTCCTATTGAGAATCAGGTTGCTGGGGATTTTCTGAATATTTTCTCTCGGGAAAATATTTTTGATGATTCCTGGGGGACTGATTTGGACGAAGTAAGGTCTATAACTAAAAAGTTTCAAAATATGAAAGCTCCAGGTGATGATGGAATTTTCTATATCCTCATCAAAAAACTCCCAGAGAGTACCTTGTCTTTCTTGGTAAAATTATTTAACAGATGTTTCCATTTGGCATACTTTCCTGATAAATGGAAAAATGCAAAAGTTGTTCCAATTTTGAAGCCGGATAAAAATCCAGCTGAAGCTTCTAGCTACCGCCCAATAAGTTTGCTTTCTTCAATAAGTAAACTTTTTGAAAAGATAATTTTGAATAGGATGATGCTTCACATCAATACGAACTCAATTTTTGCAGATGAGCAGTTTGGATTTCGCCATGGGCATTCAACTACTCATCAACTCTTAAGAGTTACCAATTTAATTCGTTCAAACAAATCTGAAGGCCACTCAACTGGAGTTGCTCTTCTAGACATAGAAAAAGCATTCGACAGTGTTTGGCATGAAGGTTTGATTGCTAAATTGAAAAAGTTTAATTTTCCACTTTACATTATGAAATTAGTTCAAAATTATTTAACTGACAGAACTCTGCAGGTAAATTATCAAAATTCCAAATCTAATCGACTACCTGTTAGAGCAGGAGTTCCTCAGGGTAGCATTCTTGGGCCTATATTGTATAACATTTTCACTTCGGACCTCCCTGATTTGCCTCAGGGTTGCCACAAATCTTTGTTCGCTGATGACACAGGCATTTCCGCTAAAGGAAGAAGTCTTCGTGTTATTTGCAGCAGACTTCAGAAAAGTTTAGATATTTTCTCTTCTTATTTACAAAAATGGAAGATTTCTCCCAACGCTTCCAAAACTCAACTTATAATATTTCCACATAAGCCCAGGGCTTCCTTTTTGAAACCTAGTAGTAGTCACATAGTCACTATGAACGGAGTTCCAATTTCCTGGTCAAACCAAGTGAAATATCTTGGATTAATACTTGACCATAAATTAACTTTTAAAGATCACATTGAGGGCATTCAAGCCAAATGTAACAAATATATAAAATGTTTGTATCCTCTTATAAACAGGAAATCCAAACTTTGCCTGACGAATAAACTTCTAATATTTAAACAAGTTTTTAGACCGGCCATGCTTTACGCTGTGCCAATATGGTCTAGTTGTTGCACTACCAGGAAAAAAGCACTTCAAAGGATTCAGAACAAAATTCTGAAGATGATTTTGAAGTTGCCTCCCTGGTACAGTACTACCGAAGTACATAGAATTTCGAATGTTGAGACTTTAGCACAAATGTCCAACAAAATAATTAATAATTTCCGGCAAAAATCGTTACAATCCTCAATTGCAACGATTAATTCCCTTTATACTTAGATAAGATTTAGTTTTAGTTATTTAGTTTTAAGCTATCAATTGTTATACTGACATGCAGGTTTAAAAAACCTGTTTAAAATACTGAATTGCAAAAAAAAAAACAGGAACAATGTAAAAACACTTAGATATATATCATAACAATTAAGGCTGGTAAGTTACTGTAGTAACTGGAGCACCTAGGTTAAAAATGAAATGTAATTTATTTTGAATTTGGAACAAATAAAGAGTTAAAAAAAAAAAAAAAAAAAAAACTATTTGCAATTTTCCGCTCTTATTCACTTTAATGGTTGTTGGAATATGTTAAGGTGTTATTGGTTTTCCCGGTTCTCCCGCCAAATTGTCGGTTTTCAAGGTTTCCCCTGTTCGCAGGCTACCCTGAAACAAGTTTCAACTCTCTAATGGCATGCTTCCTTTAAACATTGGTGTTAGTTATCCTTAAAAAATAAACAATGGCGGTCATTACCCCGATTTCCCACTTCCCTGAAAGAGATTCTACCTTCTTTTGATTGCTGCTCGTTCTTTTCACATTCGCGGTTATAGCGTTCGGGAAAGTGACATTTGGGTAACGGCATTCGGAGTAATGTAGTAAAATCCTAATTGAATATCAAGCTGAACATTGCATTAGGTTCTAAGTAACATTGACAGATTATCTTCGTATACTTTCTCTTTGCATCCCCACGGTCATGTAAAGACATTCCCAGGTATTTTTGCACACAGATCGATAAAATAAGCTTTTATCTAGCATCTAATACGACAAACACAACAAGAAACGGTTATATGTGCTCAAGTTATTAACGAAAGAGAAAGTCGACTAAGAGAATCGATAATGTTAATTAGGACAATGCAATGTTCAGCTTGATATGGCTAGTACTATTTTGTTCGGCAGGAGTTTATAATAAAAGCCCTACCGGTTTCTCTGTTTGAGGAATAAATCTGATATTTAGATATCTATCAGAATTGGATTCAGGCCGGCGCCGGTGGTGTAGTGGTAAGCGTGACTGCTTTCTCACCCCAATGGGTTTGGGTTCAATCCCAGCCGAGGTCGGTGGGATTTTTCTGAGGCATAAAAATCTCTGGTCACGTCTTCCTTCGGAAGGGAAGTAAAGCCGTTGGTCTCGCCCCATGTATGTGTGTTGAATGGGTGCGATATTCTACGCAGGTGTGGAAGCTGCCTTCCTGCACATTCGATTGCTGTCAATGGATGGCAATCGATGTCCGTCGGTGATTGGCACTAGATTGCGGAACAGAGACCGACGTTAAATAAAGGAAAAGAAAAAAAAAAAAAAAAATTGGGTTCTTTAAGGCTATTGAGGAAAATGCATATTCGTAATCTGCATTAAAAATGGAACCCAAACCCAAAATTTCATCAATCTTGGTACAGTGGAACTATTTCAAATAAATACGATTACATTTGCAAAAATCACCTTATTAGCGCCCCTCAGTGTCACTTTGTATGGGAGCGAGCTGTCAGTTTGTTAGTTTAGTGTCAAACAGTGAAGTTATTATTTTGCTTTAAATCATGATTTAAAAATCGTGATGAAAGTGTGTGGGTTTGAAAAAAATATCGCAGTGCTAAAAACAAACAAAGCTCTTTCAAATGATGTATAAAAAACGATACATTTTTCAAAATTAAAGAACCCAATTGTCCAGTCTGCAGTCTGACCCAGATTTTTTTTTATTATTCTAGAATAAAACAAAAACTACGCACATCCGTTCTTTAATCTAGAATCAATTCCCGATCGATTGAAATCTGATTTAGCAAAATCGGTCAAGAAATGACGAAATGGGAGCATACGAGAGAATCTACGAGGAAGACGAGAAACTGACGTTCGAACGGGCATACGAAATAGCAATCAAGTACGAACCGGAAGAAGGCAAATCAGCAGAAATTTCCAGATGGGACGAGGAAAAAATGATTTCGAACGAGGAGGTTCCAGTGGTGCGAAGAATTCAACGGGTGTTGGTGACAATCGGTGCTTGGCATGCAATCGCGTATAGGCCATTTCAAGCAAGATTGCCGATTCAAAGAATACATCTATCGAAAGAACAACAAACGGGGCCACCTGCAATCGGCGTGTACCTCCAAGAGAAATTACTTCGTTGGAGGACAGGAGCAACCAGAGCACAATTCGGAGGATACGGATGAGGTGAACTTTCTGTTGAGGAACAAGTCTATGATGTTCCTTTGGAAACATAGGTGAGGATTAGTGGTAGAACCTATAGAATGCTTAGACACAGGAACAGCAATCTTAGTGATTTCGTTGTCGTATTTCAATAAGAACATGAGTGCGTGTGAATTGAAGTCGACAAATTTGCGATTAACGGGTTACGGTGAAGAGCAGTTGCTTGTGAAAGGTTTGATTGAACCGGTGATTGAGTTCAGCGGAATTCGCAAGGCGTTAACGTTCGCGGTCGTAGAAAACGGATGTCCACACTTGCTGGGAACTTTGTTCGTGCTTTCGACCTAGGACTTTCGACCGTTCATGCAGTTGAAGATAAAACAAATCATGCGTTGCAAAAGTTGTTGAACACGTATCAGGACTTATTCAGCGAAGGTTTGGGAACATACAATTATGGCTCTATAAGGATTGAGTTGGAAGAAAGTACGGAAAAGGTTTTCAGGAAACCGAGACCAGCGACATGCAAATTTGTTGACAAGGTTATGTCCAAGTTAGATGCGATGGAGAAAGATGGAGTGATCACTAAGTGTGATAGTTCGACGTGGGGTACTCCACTGGTTCCTGTGCTGAAAGGTGACGGAACAGTTCGATTATGTGGGTACTATAAGAGTACGGTCAATCGTCACGTGAAAGACGTTATTCATCCTTTGCCTACGGTTGAAGAAGTGTTTAGCAAGCTAAACGGTGGAAGCAATTCAGTAAATTGGATCTTTCGAAGCGTTACAACCAATTTGACCGTGATGAAGAGTCTCGGGTGACCTGTGCCATATCTACCTGTAAAGGAGTGTATAAAATTAATCGTCTTCCTTTTGGTGTGCGCCCGGCGTCGGGTATCGTTCAACGGGAACTGGAAAAGCTACTGTGCGGTATAACGGGTTTGGACGATGTGCTGGTCACGGGAAATTTTGATGTGGAGCATCTGGAAAATCTAGGGAGAGTATTTGAGGTACTAAAGCAGGCACGATACTGTCAAAGCGATTCAGGAAGCTCAGTAACCGAAGAACATTCAGGAAGTGAGAGCTTTTGCGGGACTGATTAATCACTACGCCAGATTTGTGGGGAACATTGCAGAAATCATGAGCCCTGTAAGAAAGGAACTAAGTTCATTTGGTCAAGGGAGTGTCAAGTAGCTTTCACTAAGGCGAAAGAGGAGAGATATGCAAAGATGTCGTATTGGCGCATATTAATCCAAAAGCTAAGTTGTTTTTAATCTGTGACGCGTCAATGGAAGATGTTTCAGCTATCTTAGTGCAGAAGAAATGGCCGAGAAAGGCCAGTAGCGTGTGCCTCACGGGTTCTACACGCGGCGAAAAATCATTATCTGATTAGTAACACCGAGGGTAACACATTCGTGATTCGAACGGACCATAAACCGTTGATGTCGCTTTTCAACCCACTCAAAGGCATACCGGTAATAGCAGCTAGTCGCATGCAGCGCTGGGCCAATTTTCTAGCAGGTTTTAGTTATCAGGTAACACGTAGGCTCCCGAGAAAATGCGGATTTTCCATCGAGCTTTCCACATGAATCCTGGAATTGTGGAAGGAAGACGATAGTTATGTTAACCTTCTCAATATGGGTGACATAGCTACTGTTGATTGTGATACGTTTCGGGAAGAAACGGGTAAAGATCCGGAGCTTTGTGCTATAAGGAAGTGGTTGAGGTCCGGTAAAAGAAACAATGATATGTTGAACGACGCATTAAGTAATACCAACAATCAATACGAAACTAACGATTTTAAATTGGCTCACCACTTTAGTAGCCTATTGGTCCCAAGCAAACGATTAACGTACCCTATTCTAGTTGAAATTCTATTACTACACTATGTTTGTTTTGATTCGCTATGAAAGTTTGACAGATAACATCAGGGGTGTGTGGATTCATGCAGAACATGCAGGGGTGAGTGAAATAGCTTGGGACTGCTTGGGACCGTTGTTCTGGTACTGAGTGAGCCAAAAATAATAATGATTTTCTTCGGGACCCAGTGGTCTTAGAGTTACCTCTATAGTAATACCAACAATCAATACGAAACTAACGATTTTAAATTGGCTCACCACTTTAGTAGCCTATTGGTCCCAAGCAAACGATTAACGTACCCTATTCTAGTTGAAATTCTATTACTACACTATGTTTGTTTTGATTCGCTATGAAAGTTTGACAGATAACATCAGGGGTGTGTGGATTCATGCAGGGGTGAGTGAAATAGCTTGGGAGTGCTTGGGACCGTTGTTCTGGTACTGAGTGAGCCAAAAATAATAATGATTTTCTTCGGGACCCAGTGGTCTTAGAGTTACCTCTATGGTAATACCGCGGGAGAATTGTCGGTGGCAGACGACCTGGTGATGCGGGGTGAAACTGATGTCGTTTTCGTTTTTGCTACACTACACCGGTGTAGTGTAAGCAGAAATAAGCGCGAGTCATTGACAGCTCATCATCATTTGTTTGTAAACAAAGGTGCAAGCTACATCCTGAGTTTTTTTTCGGTGTTCGGCGGTTTAGCACCGGTGTAGCTTAGCTACACCGCCAAAACGAAAACGAAATGATACGAAATGTTTTGTGCCAAGTACATCGTTCTCATTTAGGAATTGTGAAGAGTAAATCCGTATTGAAAAGCTTTGTGTGGTGGCCAAGCATCGATGCGGAACTGGAAAGACATATCAAAAACTGTTCCGAGTGCCTTACTAGCCAACCATCACCGGAGAAAGCCAAACTGAAACCGTGGCACCCACCGCAAAGTGTATGGGAGAGAGTTCATTTGGATTTTGCTGGTCCAGTTCAAGGCATCAGTTTTCTGATTGTTGTCGACGCGCTTTCGAAGTGGATAGAAGTGTTCTCTAAGCGGAGATGTTATACGGAGTTCGTGTTGGAGAAGAGGCTAGAGTGCATTTCTCGTTTTGGCTTATTGAAGGAAATCGTGTGCGATAATGGGTCACAATTTACGGCGGCTAAATTCAAAAGCTTTTTGGCAGCTAATTAAGTTAGGCTGACATTTACAAGTCCAGGTCATCCTGTTACAAATGGCCAAGCAGAGAACGCTCAAGGCTTCACTATTGAAGCATAGAGGTAACTCTAAGACCACTGGGTCCCGAAGAAAATCATTATTATTTTTGGCTCACTCAGTACCAGAACAACGGTCCCAAGCAGTCCCAAGCTATTTCACTCACCCCTGCATGTTCTGCATGAATCCACACACCCCTGATGTTATCTGTCAAACTTTCATAGCGAATCAAAACAAACATAGTGTAGTAATAGAATTTCAACTAGAATAGGGTACGTTAATCATTTGCTTGGGACCAATAGGCTACTAAAGTGGTGAGCCAATTTAAAATCGTTAGTTTCGTATTGATTGTTGATTGAAGTGTCTAGCTAGAGGATGTTCCAACTATAGTCGCTATATTCATAGTCTGGCGGATAGAATCTCGGGAACCAATTGAGCGGTCAAATAGCGGAACCAATCGAGCAAATCACGACCAACAACAGAAAAGAGCACATCAGCTGTTGCGAACAAAACTTCGGAAGCCCTTTTCTCGTGACTCAAGGCTCGCCTACGCAAACTAACACCATCTTTGGGTTGAAGAAAGTTTCCCCTATCCGATGATGCCGGTAATTTGCATTCGATTGGCGAGTAAAGAATAATCAACGTTTTGTTTATAAAAGTTGATAGTACCTTTTCAATGGTTGAAATATATTGAATTGGTTCCGCTTTTTGATAGATCGAAATTCTATCCGCCAGACTATGAATATAGCGACTATAGTTCCAACGTGCGCGAGATGGTAACTAATATTCTGATGGGTTTCGCAACACTGCACATTGTGTACCCGGATTTTACCAAGAGAGCTACGTACATCATTGGACTTGATGTTACCACCGACAAACCGACATGAAACTTAAACTTAACTCTTGATCGAGAATCCATAACGGCCGATTCAAATGTGCAGCGATCCCATCTGAAATGTTTTATCTAGATAAAAATAATTTGTCCGAAATAGATTAGACACGAACCAACTCATAAATTTTGTACGCGTGTTCATGGCTAGGATAAACATTTTCCGCGAACACGGCGACAGATGTCAGTTTTGTACTTTGAGCAGAA
This sequence comes from Ochlerotatus camptorhynchus, assembly GCF_037179485.1. Lineage (NCBI taxonomy): Eukaryota > Metazoa > Arthropoda > Insecta > Diptera > Culicidae > Ochlerotatus > Ochlerotatus camptorhynchus. The sequence goes on from NW_027040541.1 coordinate 249,596, forward strand.
ATTCCTTTGTAATTTGTATGATCATTCATGTCGGTTTGTCGGTGATGTTACCACGCGCTAATGAGAAGTCATCAGCGGTGGAGCAAAAAGTGAAATAGACAATTCTCGTGTCACTTTTCAAATAGACCAATGTAACCTATCCATTATTTGCGGAGACGAGCCAGCAAACGGCTGAAAGTCTCCTTAATAAAGATATAAAAAAAAAATATCCATTATTTTGAGAAAATCGAAGTTAAAGTTCGACATATTATTATTTTAACAGTTTAGAAACAATTCATTTTGAAATACTACTTTTAATGCAGTCAGTGAATAATAACGTTGAAAAATCAGTAGAAACGGTAAAATCATAGAGGTAACTCTAAGACCACTGGGTCCCGAAGAAAATCATTATTATTTTTGGCTCACTCAGTACCAGAACAACGGTCCCAAGCAGTCCCAAGCTATTTCACTCACCCCTGCATGTTCTGCATGAATCCACACACCCCTGATGTTATCTGTCAAACTTTCATAGCGAATCAAAACAAACATAGTGTAGTAATAGAATTTCAACTAGAATAGGGTACGTTAATCGTTTGCTTGGGACCAATAGGCTACTAAAGTGGTGAGCCAATTTAAAATCGTTAGTTTCGTATTGATTGTTGGTAAAATCACAATTTTGATTTGAATTTCATGCTACAATATAGCAAAAACCACATAGGACGTTTTGACTAGTCAAGTTGTACATCGGACATGTTACATTGGACGGTTTTTCCCAAGTGAGGAATTACAAAGGATCGAGGAACGTTCGGTTTCAAGAGGGAGATCGTGTTATCGTACGATACTATACCAACCCGAAGGCAAGTTGGACGCCTGCAATAGTAACGCGTACTATCGGTAAGCGAAACTGTTTGGTGAGGTTATCCAAGAGCAACCGGATAATCACACGACATCTGGACCAGATGTCGCGGGATACGATACAAGCTGAAATACATAATAGCGTACCGAGGAACCAGTTGACACAGGAACAAAAGCTAAATCGGTACGAGTATCCAGTGCACAGGAACAAATACAACAAGAGTGTGAAGTAGTAGAAGAAGAAGAGAGCAATGACCCATGTTTCTCGGATAATGATTCAATAGAAGAGCAGGAAGAAGAAGAAAATTCCAATGAAATTGATGCAAGTTTCACTAGTGTGCATAGTGTTAATAGCGATGTTATGAGCAAAAATCACCAGCTTTGTACGAAAACGAACTAGAAAAGTATCTAGTGCACAGGTTATACTCCAGAAGGCGAGTAACATTATTATCTCAATCCTAGAATGTTTTTTCCTTGATTTATTGTCCGTCGATCGATGTTTTCCGTACTGGGTACCAATGTTATCAACTCATGGACCGGGGACAAAAGGCTTTACTTCCCTTCTGAAGGAAGACGTGATCAAAGATTTGATGGCTCAGAAAATCCCGGCGGAGCCGGCTGGGATTTAACCCAGGCCATTTGAGGTCAGAAGCAACCACGCTTACCACTACACCACCGTCAATTTGTGTAAAGTCAATTTATGTCAAGCCTCCAATTAAAAAAAAAAAAACCATTGCTTCAACAGCGACCTCTTCGAAAATTCAGCCTAATAAGAATGACTCAATCGAAACAATGGTTCGACTTCAACAATAATTACAATGAGCAATGACTCACCTGCACAGCCCATCGGTGCGGTTACGAACTGTTGAAGGTAAGCACCGGGTGAGGAAAACGTGAGGAAACTTCTCATCGGCAGCGTCGGTCCTGTTGGAGTCGCTGGAGGCGTCCTCAGAATCGAAGCACTAGGTGACATCACAATAGTTTGCAACACCGGTTGATCAGCAACCGATCTAGGTGGTTCCTGTACTTTAACTGACTCTGCCAACGACGAAGTCATTGTCGTAGTTGTCATCGTCGTCGTTGTTGTCTCCGTAACGCCATCCGAGTTCTTTTCAATAGGATCCTCCGCGAATTCCTTCGGCGTGTCCTTCTTGGGCCGTTTCTTCTCTGGATGTTTGATGTTGAGGAAATCGGTCTTTTTGCGGATGCGGAAGCTACGAGTTCGCCCGGGAGATGGAGACGTCGCTTCGGGAGTTGAATCCACGTCCGTTTTCTGTGCCGTTTCCGAGTTCGATTTTTCCGATGTGATCTCCTCGGGAGTATTTTCATCATTATTTTCTGATTCTAACCGTCTGGATCTACGGGGTGATGACTTGTTCGGTGTTTGATTCGAGTCATCATCGGTGAAAGGTGAACCCGGTTTAGTGTAATCTTTTGTCGGTGTCTCCTGGATCGATTGGTCCGACGAAGAATCCGGGGGACTTTGTGGCAATTTGGTTGGCGTTTTGAAAATTGGAACATGAGAGAGGTTTGGGGAGAATGCCTTCGAAGGACTGACTGACCTGGGAGGTGCCGTCAGCAGAACGATGTTTCCAGTTTGATTTGGCAAGCCGTTGTTCAGGACATAAGCTATCGGGAAGCGATGGGCAGGGTTCACTGGAATTGCTTTTTGTGCATTCGCATTGGTGGTGATGATTGCTGGCATTCCATTGAAAATTAGCTGGGGTGAAATGGAACCATTCATTATCATCGGTGGTCGCATTTGAACTCCATTGGGAGAATGCTGTGGACTAGCTACTTTCGGAAGTTGCAAACCAGCCGGCTTGGCATTGCTCAAGATCTCCTGTTTGCCCGGGGATTCGGTATCTGATCCTACCGATTTGCTTAACCGGAAGTTCTTGAGGTTCAACATATCAGTCGGCTTTGGAGGTGGAATCAGACGTGGTTGTATAGGTTGCTGTCCTCCCAGTATGATTCTACTGGCGGCGAGAATCTTCCGATCGATAGGATTGGCCGGTGGCGTTGGGACATTTTTGCTGTTATTATCACCCAGAATTTTCGTTGGGATGGTTATCCCAGTTAGCGGTTGAGGATTGGCCGTAACAGGCGCATTGGTTGAAGTTGGTTGCAATTTAAGTGGCAATTGAAACTTGATCGGATTAATGAGCGTCAACCCGGGAGGAAATCCGTTCACAAACTTGGGGGCACTTTCGTACAAATTAAACACTGGGCTGTGGCTGAGAATTACTTTAACGGTATTGGGTGGGGGCTGGCTGGTGGTGGGCTCTCGAGGTGGTTTTGGCGTTGGAATAATGTCTGTAAAGAATGAAATAAGCATACATTTAGAAAGATACTGGAGAACTAGGGGCAAGAAGGTCACCCGGGCCAAGAAGGTCACCCGGGCCAAGAGTGCCACCCTCAATATATTTTGAAAATGAAATCATTTCAATCCTATCTCACGATGAACCTATGCACGGTACTCCTATGAAGCATTCTAAAAAGTTCTGTCCGAATCGAAGTCGTAAAAAAAAAATGCAAAAAATAATTTTGTGTTGATGCTAGTTTTTTATAAGAATAAGGCATCATAAAATAAGGTTTTCGGTATTTCCCATTTATTTTTTTCATAGTTTCTGCATTGAGACGTCACTATTGATGGTTGATTGATACAGTAATAACAATTAATTATTAAATATTTTCTTTAATCAAAAATTATATTTCCTAAAAATAAACTTTTTACGGGGCAAGAGTGCCACCCCTACGTTTATGTATTAAATTGTACAAAAATGTTCAGAAATTAGCACAATTGGACAATTATGTTTCCTATATACGTGAAATTTTGGAAAACAAACTTATCAGTTTTACTTCATTTAGAAATATGGTCTTTTTGTCCCATAAGAGTAGCCTTCTTGCTTCGTAGCATTTTTAGAGCGTACAACATGAAATTTTGAAAAAAATCATTAACACTTTTTGATGGGGTTTAATTTTAATTTCAATGATGATACATGGAGACAAGGTTATAAACTTACAATTCGGTTCACAAACTCCTATAAATATTCACGGAATCACATGTAAAAACGCGCTACACCAACTCATCATCGCATTTTGTTTAATACTACGAAAGGTTTAAAAACAAACGTTCTTCGTGTCAGCAGAAGGAACAGCTGTAATAGTGACGTGATTCTAATGGAATTAACGGGTCTGAGAAAGGGACAAACAAACTAGCAGCAAGATTATATATCTGCATCTTCATGGCTATATTTACCCTAACTACTCCTAAGAGTACTTTTGGAATTATCCTTCGATTTTTCATTTATTCTTTTCAGATTTCCTTTGGATTCTCCTTCTTCTCTCGTAATTCTACTTACAAGTAGCCTGGAGTTCTCCTTAGAATTCACTTAGTTCTCCTTACAAGTCCATTAGAAAAGTCTCATCTAAATTACATTCCAGTTTTTGTCAGAATTTCGAATTGCCATGGAATGCACCACAGAATTCTCGGACTAATTTAAAATGAATCCTTAGATTTTAGTCTCCTAAAAATCATCCTCTGATATTTTCCTCTACATTTCCTTGAAATTATTCCTAGAGATCCTTGGAAATTTTCATTAAATTTATTCATTAGAGTTCAAAAGTTTTAAAACTTTTGCAAGTCCCTTAATTTATTCTATGCCCGTAGTCTTGAATATTTGTTTCGTTCCAGATTCTTAAAAATTCCTCCATGTTTGATTTCATCGGCCCAAAATTTCAAAAAATTGTCCTTTGAAATCTGTAGGAATTATCCATGTTTCAGTAACCTAAAAATCACAATTCAAGCTTAAGAATTTATGTTGTTACTGAAGAAAAATCTACTCCGGAATTATTATGTTCAAAGAGTAAAGGTAACTAATGAGAAAGATAAAGTTGTTTGTATTATAATATGAAATAGTATACTATCAAAAACTAGATTGGTAAAGGGATTTGAAAATTCCCTGAGAATTCCAGGTTTCTCTAGGTAAAATAAAATTCCCTGAAAATTCCAGGTTTTCCAGGTAGTAGATACCCTGCATTAAAGATGGAGGAAAAAGACTGCACAAAATTCCACGACAGTAACTCAGGGGCTGAGAAGAATTGAACTCAAAAGTGTAGAAAGTGAGCTTACTCAGTGAATGAGTATAATTTTCCTCTGGTATCCAGGATGAATTTGAGGGAAATCGAGAGATATTTCACCGATTCTATTAGGAGAATACTAGACTGAGTAAAATTGTCGCTTGAATTCAGCTTGAATATTAATAATAACTGTGATAGGAACTAGAAACTTAACAAACACGGTGAAACTACCGCGATACCGCTAAACACCATATTGATACCGGAATACATAATTACATTACATAAAATCAAACTTACTCTGTTTTCCAGTCGCCACTTTGACTCCCGTTAAATTCGTGACATATTTAGCATGAGCTACCACTCCTGATGTCGGTAAAGCTTCCGAAGACCTCTCAGAATGATTTACTGTTTTAGATTTACCGACTTCAGAGGTTTCATCAATACTGTTCTTGCGCGCCACGGTTTTATCTTCTACATCCGGACTCGAACCCTTTCCATAATGTTCTTCATTTGTAGAACCATCCACTGCTGACTGTGGATGTTTACTAGTCTTGGGCATACCTTCCTTTGAAATAGCGATCTCATTGAACGTTACCTTCGTTGGTTCCGGAACACGAATCGAACCACCTTTTCCAATCTGATCGCCCGTTTCACCAATTCCTCCATTAGATCGAGCAGTGGATGAATCAACTGAGGATTCTGCCAATACCTTTCCCTCAATCTGATGTTGTGTTTCAACAGGTTCGCTCGTAATCGATTCCTTCCGTTCAATGTTTGCTGGATGTATTTTGTTTCCGATTTCAGTTTGTTTCTGTTCAGTTTCATCTTCCTGCAGAATGCATTCCGGTAGGCTCTCGCTCACTTTGACCGGATCTTCAAATACCAAGATTGCGCCCTTTTCCGGACTTTTCCTACAACCGGAAGAAAGCTCACTGGGATCCTCCCCACCGGAAGGAGTGGTTTTCACCGGTGTCAGTGGGACAAGCATGGGAACGTCCGTGACAGCCGGCAGGATCGGTTTCATGAGGATGTGAATTTTGCTTGCAGTGGCAGGTATGGTGTCTGAGGTGGGAGCGTTTTGATCTATAGTGTTCATCATTTGACGTAGGTTTCCAAACAGACTAGAAGCGGTGTCAATTTTGATAACATTGACCGAAGAAGGTGATGGTGGGATAGATTGATGCGATGAAACCGGTGGACTGGTTGGTCGAATGCCATTCGGTGAGCAAGGAACCAGAGGCGGAACCGGTAGCTTTGGTGGCAGGTTTAGTGGAGATGGGATGTCAGGTTTTGATTCGTTTTTCATTTGCAATTGGGCTGCATTTAGAACGATGTTATAGTTGTTAAGCTGCTGTTGTATGAGAAGATTGTTTATGTAAAGCTGCTGAGGTGTGAGAAGGCAGGATGGATTTAGAAGCATGGGAACTTGCTGGAAAGATGGTTCTTTTTTTATATCCATATTACCCGACCTGGGTTCCTTCTTAACATCGACTCCATTTGACGAACAACCTTCGTCAGTAGCTTCATCTTTGATAGCATTCTTGAGCATTGGCTGAGAGGCTGTGTGCTGTTCCTCGGGCAGTAGTAAAGTTGCATGAGCAAAAATGGGATCTTTAATGCGGGTATATTCCGGAACATCGATGTTTAAATTCTTCATTACCTGTCTCATCACTTCGTCGCATTTCCCGTTAATCTTGATAGATGAAACCTTATCCTTCGGTGTCCACTGAAGGTTGACTATAAATAATTTGGGACGTTTTTTCATCGGCCTATCGGTGGCCCAAAGCCACGTGTACTTCCGAAGGACTTTGAGGCTAGAGCCTAGGCAGAGGATGGCATCAGTCTTTTCAGTGTGTGGTGTTGCTCCGGCCCAGTTCAATGGCCACTTCAGTTGTCCACGCTCGCCGAAATGTACAATCGTATCAACCAACGGTTTTCCGCACTTTCGACATCGTCGATTCGTTTTGTGCTTGTGAGTGGATGTAAGCTGGGTGGTATCGAACAGCCGCCAATATTCAACATTTGGTTTACAATTCTTACAAACCTCAACATACATATTTCCATGCACTTCCGATAAGGAATATCTTGGCATTCCAGATCTCAGATGCAATCCATCACAATTCTGCGATACAACGTGTTTCAACATTCCCCTCCTGTGCAGCTCAAAAAGTGCCATATGAGTGTACGTCGGATCAGCCAGAGACAAATCATGTTCCCCAATATCCTTCCCCTGTGCCAGCAGCGTCCAGATCCCTTGGCTGCCACGATAATCCGGAATCTTTGCAGAAGTACTTATGCCAGCACCAGTATAGACCACCAAGTGGTTGGACTTTACTATCGACTGTGCTAATTTAAATGCCTTCAACTCAATCTCCTTCGGATCATCTTCCCTTTCGATCATTCGTTCCTTGTAAACCACCCTTCGCTTCCTTCTCTCCAGAATCTGCTTGACCATTGTTTTATGATTCCCTAGCAATCGCTCATCGTCACCGCTTCGTTTCGATTCAGCTTTATTCAAAATTGAAACGATCTGAAAAAAAAACCTAAAATTAGCACCATTTCTCAAAAACAGAATCCCTTTCACCTTTTTCCACAGATCAAGCTTTTTCTTTTTGGGACATTCCTCCTGCTTCGTTTCGGACCGCCGGCATCGCTTGGTCCCCTGTTCGAGGATTGCCGATACTTTGATACCTTTTAAGCGCATCATTCACGTGTTCTTTTTCTTCACTTACGAAATTCAGCTCAACTCCCCATCAGAGATGATAATTACCGCATCCATATTATTATCGCTTATGCATCACCAAAAGCAGGATCCATGATTCTTTGTTGATGTCCCGATTCCGGGATATGTTTTTCCATCCAATTCAAATGGCACTGCAGTTACCGACTAGCGGAATCGAAGTACGAGTACCCCGGGACTCACCTGGAGGCTGATTTTTTCGTTATTTCGCACGTATTTCCTCAACAATTAGACAAAATTCTATCGAATTAACTTTTATTATTGTTTATTTATTTCTTCTTCCTCCTTCAGCAAGAACGCACGTACACACTCGACAGGTCTCGCATCACACAACACCAGGGTCGAACTCGAACTAGGCGCTCAGGTGACGAATCGATGAGAAAGGAATTGGTAAATACACTGGAACAAAAAGATACAAAGTTAACTCTCAACCTCCCTAATAAAATTGGTATGGCTATTTTGCTTAACGACGTGTTTATGCTATCATCCAAACCATTTGTTGTTCCATCATTTGGATTATGATTCGGATAGGGTTTTTCTGATTAGGACTCGCTCTCTATTAAGGTGATTCCTTGAAGAGTCCAAAGATTGCTGTCATAATGTCTGATATGCCTTATCATTTCAAGTTTTCTGGTGCACAAATCTCGGGCACTGTTACGACACCACTCACAAAATTGAAACTCCCTGTTTACTGCACTGCAGCAGTTTCCTTGTTGTATGTTTCGTGAGAGAGCTGATATTTGTACTCTTGAAATTGCGAGGTGTAAATTAGATTAAGCAGAAAGAAGGCTTCCACAGCGATTCACCTTAAGTTATTCCCTGGGAGGGAGAAGCAGATAGCACACACGGAATTCATTGCATACTTGTTCTACTTGTCATGAAAATTTATGCCATTGAATTCAAATCAAAACAGGTATAGCTAAATCGCGTGTTTTGCTTTGAGCGTGTAGTGATTGTTTGAGATTATTCAGCGTGCAGTGAGAAACTGTACTTTTCTGTTTGGTACGCTACTAGATGTTTTGACAAAACCTCAATTGATGGTATCTTTCAATATTGATTTGTGTGTATTTTGAATGAATTAAAAAGAAACTGTGTCCCATTGAATAAAATAGGTGGAAACAACAGTTTGTCATAAATTGTTTTACGCAAGATTTCAAAACCGCCTTGTGTATTCTTGTTCAACTGTAAGAAAAGCATCATAAAATTGCTTGGCTCCCAATGACAGTTTGTGACAGCCAGACGGCTGCATTTGACGTTCCATTTTTCTCTCTTCGCGACTCTCCCTCAGGTGATTCCCATAAAGAATTACCCCAGAGACGGCGCTGTTTCCTGTTTTTTTTATAGCTATGAGAAATTATTGTCCAAAGCGAAGCTTATTTTCTTGCACATGTGGAATTGTACCCACGTACGCTGAAATTGTCTAATAACCTATCAATAAAATTATGATTTGCGTTATTGTACTTTTAAACAGGCTTGCTTCCACTCACTTGCTATAAAAACATGATTTTCTGAATTTTGTAATCATTAGATGTTATAATCATATTATGTACTTGTCAGATACAAGAAGAGGTTGAAAGGCAAGTGTTTGACACATCAAACCTGTCAAATTTGCTTTCAGATAGTCACAATCAGCGATTTTACGACTCGCGAGCGCTCACTCTGAGTGAACGCTCACGAATCATAAGATCGCTGATTGCAGCACTCTGGTAGCGAAATTGACAGATTTTATGAGTCAATCACTTGCCTTTCAACCTCTTCTTGTATCTAACAAGAACAAAATATCATTATTACATCTAATGATTTCGAAATTCAGGAAATCATTTTTTTATAGCAAGTGAGTGGAAGCAACCCTGCTTTTAAACGTGCTTTTGTGTGATTGTGATTGAAACAAAGGAAATAAAATAATTTGGCAGCTGGTTCCAAGCTATGAAGCAGAAACCGAGGAAAAATTAGTAGGAACGGATATAAATAAATTGACTTTTGTTTCAGTAATATTTCATTGAGTTGTTAAACAAAATAACCATAAAAATTTTATTGGGGCAGTCCGCTCCTCTCTTAAGGCCCAAGGCAGCGGAAAAGCCCGATCTGAGTAAGCCTACTTGTCGGATTGAAAACTAGTTAGAATCAAATCGACTTCGGTTAGGCATCTTGATGCCATTTGTGACTACTGTCAAACTTTCCGTTTCCGTTCCGCTTCCGCCCGAGCTTCCGCCCACATTGCGCTTGGGCCTTTATACTAGACCCTCTCTACTCAAAATTAACACCGATTTTAATCATGATCGAAAGCTGTCTTATAGTACGTTCAGACTACAGAGTTATAACATGTTATAGCGCTATCTTGATGGTGGTTTCTGTGTTGCAATTATTTGACAACCGTTATAACATGTTATAACTCTCCAGTCTGGACAGCGTTTTAAACACTGTCCAGACTGGAGAGTTATAACATGTTATAACGGTTGTCAAATAATTGCAACACAGAAACCACCATCAAGATAACGCTATAACATGTTATAACTCTGTAGTCTGAACTTACTATAAAACGCTGTCCAGACTGGAGAGTTATAACATAGAGGTAACTCTAAGACCACTGGGTCCCGAAGAAAATCATTATTATTTTTGGCTCACTCAGTACCAGAACAACGGTCCCAAGCAGTCCCAAGCTATTTCACTCACCCCTGCATGTTCTGCATGAATCCACACACCCCTGATGTTATCTGTCAAACTTTCATAGCGAATCAAAACAAAAATAGTGTAGTAATAGAATTTCAACTAGAATAGGGTACGTTAATCGTTTGCTTGGGACCAATAGGCTATTAAAGTGGTGAGCCAATTTAAAATCGTTAGTTTCGTATTGATTGTTGGTTATAACATGTTATAACGGTTGTCAACTAACTGCAATAAAGAAACCACCATCATGATAGCGTTATAACATGTTATAACCAACAATCAATACGAAACTAACGATTTTAAATTGGCTCACTACTTGACTAGCCTATTGGTCCCAAGCAAACGATTAACGTATCCCATTCTAGTCGAAATTCTAGTACTACGCAATGTTTGTTTTGATTCGCTATGAAAGTTTGACAGATGAAATGAGGGGTTATTCGTTTTTCCTATGTTTCGAGGGGTGAATCGATTAGCTTGGGACCGAAGAGAGTACCAGATCTGAGCCAAAAAGTTGAGCACGTTATTTCGGGACCTTCTAGTCTTAGAGTTACCTCTATGTTATAACTCTGTAGTCTGAACTAATAAAACATACCATACACGAACGATAACCCAAATGATTGAACAATTCCACAAATGGTTTGGATGATACCCCGAACACTTCGTTAAGCAAACTAACCACAACATTTTTATAAGGGCCACCAGGTCGCACTTCCCCCAGTGTACCTTATTGTGATTTTTTTAAGGAGCATAATAAAATTGTCATGAGAGGAAAGAGAGTGCAATAAAATTCAGGAGTAATATTTGATAACGGCACAAAAGCTTTTGTAAACAAAAGTTGTAAGGCCCCTTACACGCGAACCGAAGAACGCCCACGTAAACCAACAACATCATCGGGTGGGGGAAATTTTCCCTTTTCCGATAGTTGTATTGATTTGCGTAGGCGTTCTTCGGTTCGCGTGTGAAGGGCATTACACGCTATTTCAAAACTACCCAAATTTGGGTAGAATCCACCCAGATCGGTCAAAACTGAACCAACCCAAAAATGGGTAAAGTGTGTTTGAAGTGACAAGTTGAAAAATGAAGAACATCGACATGAATCCGATCCCGACCAACCATTTCGTTAATTTTCACCATTTCATGAATAAGGGGACGTCCATTAATTATGTCACACATTTAGGGGGGAGGAGGGGTTTTGCAAACTGTGACGAGCCATACAAAAAAAAATTAAGGTTCATACAAAAAATGTGACAAAGGGCGGAGGGGGGTTTAAAATGGGCCAAATTTGCGTGACATAATTAATGGACCATCCCTAATTGTAAAGATACTAAAAGTCTAATCGTGAATCGTTTATAAAGATCTTTCTCAAAGTATTGCTACCAATCGTTACCAATGTTAAAATATCGATTGTGTTGCCAGATCAAAATATCGATTTCTATTGTAAAATCAAAATATCGATACACAACTGCTGATTTTATTTGTGATTTTTTTTATCTGCATAATTTCTAGTTTCGATCCCATGCCATCTGGGGTGTAATGATTTCGTTGTTGGTTGCTAATCCTCTGGTTCACGGCTGCTGTTGATGAGCTTATCAACGACAGGCAAACACACGCTAGTATATACATATGTGGTGTATTGAAATTTCTGTAAATCTTTTCATACATGAATTCAATATTTATTTGTCATAACCATCAACCAGTCAGCCATGTAGGTTTAATAGAGGTCAAAAAGGTATCAATTTTCCTCATTGGGTTCCAAATTCCGAGAATCCCACCACGCATGCTATCACGGGTTATTAAATATTAAACGTGAAGAACTACAATGGTAAACATTTGCTGCGTCGCGGCCATCGGTCTTCTCGTTCATTTACCGGCAGATTGCTTCTTCCGATGAAATGCCGAATATGTCGATAAATAATATAAACATTGCCATCTGTCACCTGGTGTGTCTCAAACTATCTTTAACCAGCGATACAAATCGATAACAAGGAGATTATAAATGTGCATCGATGGCAATCGAAGTTCAAAGTTACGATGATATCAGTATTTAAATATTTATTGATGAATATTTGTAAAGAATACTAAAGTCCATGTGACATATCGAAATTAAAAGAAATTTAGTATGGCACCTTTATAGATTACTATCATATGACCGATGAAGAAATAATCTTAAATGTAAGTATCGATCAATAAAGATTTTTAAATGTGTACATCGAAATCATAGAAAATTTAAAGTAAAGAATTGCCGACATGAATCTTTATTTCTGTATAAAGAACTTTAAAGAAGTTTCACGAACGGTTGGTCGGGATACTACATTTTTTTTTGCTGTTTGGAGTTTGACGACACGGAAGGTATATTCTAAAGAGCCTAAATTTATAAAGAGGCGACATGTCAAAATTGGAACAATCGATTGTCTGTCAAAGTCATAGGAAAAGTCATACCAATCGAGCAGAAGACCTGTCAAATGAATAAGATGTCGTCTCTTTATAAATTCAGGCTCTTTAGTATATTCCACAAACACTATGACATATTTTGCACTACACGAATACCATTTTACGATCATTTCCTCACCTGTATATTCAGCTTTCCACGCTCGGTAATGGCGGCTTGTTTGTATGAATAAATGTATCCTTCGCTGTGCTTTTTGACATTATCTGGATGTTCGGATTTTGAACCCTCCCTTTCCATCTCCCAGGAACAGAAGAAAATGGAACAACATACGCCCTCCAGTTAGTGTCAAAAAGCACAGTGTAGGATACATTTATTCATACAAACAGGCAGCCATTACCGAGCATGGAAACCTGGATAATATCTGGGGGGGGGGGGGATGTGCTGTCAAATCAGCCTACTGATCATCTTGTATGAAACTGGTTCCAAACGTAAACAAACGCTGTAGGTTTCTTATGGCTTGTTTACGTTTGGAACCAGTTATGCGAGGTAGGCGACGATTGTTCGTATTTGACAGCCACCTCCCCCCCTTGGATAATATATGTCATTGAGCACGGATCGGTTGAATAAACAAACGAAGAACGACCCTAATAAAAAAATACCATAGACGAATGATAACCCAAATGATAGAACTATTCCACAAATGGTTTGCATGATACCCGGAACACGTCGTTAAGCAAAATAACCATAACAATTTTATTAGGGGAGCTCTCATTGAACAAAGCTCATGACTATTTTTACCAGTGTACAACCAGAAATCGATGTTCATTCTTGTGTATGACATAAATACATTGTGTGTGTGTTTAACTAAAGAGCCTGAATTTATAAAGAGACGACATCTTATCCATTTGACAGGTCTTCTGCTCGATTGGAATGACTTTTCCTATGACTTTGACGGACAATCGATTGTTCCAATTTTGACATGTCGCCTCTTTATAAATTTAGGCTCTTTATGTTTAACGACCCCAGCTCTGTTTGCGTGAACGTGAACCTCGACGAACGAACGTGAGCATAAAACGAAGACGAAAATAATGTGATCATTCCCCGTCAAAAATGACAAGATTCCAACAAATGGAAAGCAATGGTGAGCAGATAAAAACGTTTATTTTTGGCAATAAAACTAAACAGAACACATCGGAAGGAAGTGCAACGCTACAGATTCTGATTCCAGAGGTAAGTGTAATTCTTACGGCATGTGGTATGATAAGTTTTTGTCATAAATTCGAGCTAGTTTACGTGGTATTCGAACGACTCATGGAACCATCTGTGTTTACGATTGTCTTGATTTTCGATTTTAGCTGCTATTGCCTGGATATTCATTCTACACCTGGCCATCGGCTCAAGTGCTGGCTTGGTTTCTCTGGGAACGACGATTATCTTTGCTGAATAAACGTGTGCTGGAGCTGGGAGCCGGAACGTCACTTCCCGGAATCCTTGCAGCCAAGTGCGGTGCTCACGTAACACTGAGTGACTGCAGTACTCTACCGAAAACGCTACAGCACATGCAACGGTGCTGCCGATTGAACAGCCTTACACCTGGAAAGGACATCGAAGTCGTTGGGTTGACTTGGGGATTGTTCTTGGATCAGATTTTCCAGCTGGGACCAATCGACTTTATTATCGGGTCGGACATTTTCTACGATCCTTCGGTGTTCGAAGATATTCTGGTGACGGTATCGTTCCTTCTGGAAGCTAACTCTCAAGCAAGGTTTCTCTTTACCTACCAGGAACGAAGTTCAGACTGGTGCATTGAGACACTTTTAAAGAAGTGGGGTTTACAGTGTAATATAGTTAATTTAGAAAACCTTGGATCTGAGCTTGGCATCGACCCGCAGGAGTTGATGGGCAGTCATACCATCCATCTGTTGGAAGTGACGAGAAGATCTTGAACGGTTTTAGGAAACGTGGATAGCTTTTAGTAAGTTAGTTCCGTAAGCACTCGCTCTAGTATGTCTTCCCCAGGAGTCAACGCGCTTGCACGCGGTGTGCAAAAGTTGTTTGTTGGCAATCTGCCCTGGACAATTAGTACAAAGGAGTTGCAGTCGTATTTTTCGAAGTATGGACACATCCATTCGTCGAACGTGATCTACGATAAAACGACCGGCCTGAGTCGTGGGTATGGCTTCGTCGTTTTCAGTACCAGGGATGGTTACGGCAATGCTACGAACAAGTCGTATCACACGCTCGAAGGTCGTTTACTAGATGTCCAACCAGCGGCAAACTAAAGTGCCAGGTCGCCGTTTTGCGATCGGACATCGACAGTTTCATTTGTTAGAATAATCAGATGTAGAAATATATCAACATTCTCTAAATGTAGTTGTGGAAGAATGAGGTATCACAAGTCCTTAAAGATGTGGGCATTAGGCCGTTCAATTTGCCTTTATGTAACAATGCTTGTATATATATTGTTTTAATTTCATAGGGGAAATGTCGGCTTCGGCAATACCTTAACCCAGTGGTTCCCAACCTTTTTGCTACCGCGGCGCATTTTGAAATTTTCTGAAAAAACCGCGGCGCACTTAGAAAAGAAGGTCGGATTTCTTTATAGAGAATGAAGTTTTTTTTTTGTTTTAATAAACTTTTCCAACAATTTTACAAGCTTTCTGATCACCAATAACGTACAAAATAAGGCAAATTTCCAATTTAAAAAGTGAAAATTTGGGTTTCACCATTGCAGGGGGAGAGATTTGAGACCACTTCTCAACTACAGAAGTGAACAGAGGATACATTGAATTTTTTTATTACATGTTTGAATATAAGGCACTGGTCATGAATGAATTTGGAAAAAGTTACGTTCCCTAACTGGATTGTAATTGTAATTGTTCAGTGTATAGGCTGTGCCAACCGCTAAGTTGGCTTATCTAGGGACTAACCCCCTAGTCTATACACCTACTGTCCTTCCCGTTGCACTCGTCAGCTCGTGCGATACTCTAGACACACATGGGTGGTCGTATCCGGGTCCTCCCCTGGGTAGGCTCGTGTCCGTCCAGGTTCTGGTACATTAACTTATATCTATGCATGGTAATTATACTTTACAACTCACCTTTTGATTATAAATGTCGATAATGCTGAAACTATATGAATGTTAGTGATCATTATTAGGTGTGTGCTGCAATGGAGTAGTAATTGAAGGAAATGAAGTTCTCATGTGGCTTATATATAATTCTAAAATAGGTAAATCATGCAAGCACACACCTTTTACAATTCTTATCCTACTTATCAGTTCCGTCCAGTATAAATTGGCTGTTTCCAAATGGCCTAATCCTTGACTGCTTACTCTCTTACTGAAGTAATGAAATTGGGTTGTTAGCGGAATGCTTAAATAAAACAGCAAAAAAGGTTATCTTCCATTTAATTCCACTTAATTAATTTTGGTATCCATGACAGATACGTATTCCGACTACAATGTGCAGTCTTCATCAGTGTCATTCCCACTAAAGAACTATTCAAATTAGATTAGATTTTGAATAGTTCTTTAGTGGGAATGATACTATTTAATATGACTATTTAATTGTATTAAGCTATCTCACAGAGACCAGACGTCCAAGTTCGGTCAGAAACTTGTGTAAAGTTAAGTGGAAACGTTGCCGTTACGTAGCGCTAGCATTTCCTCTATAAATTTATCACTTTCGACCAATTTGGCGCTAGTATCTGCTGAAAATTGCCACTTGGCGCTACGAGCACTTAGTGTCTAGTGTAAGTTTTGCAACGCCAGCGCCATCATGTTGTCAAAGAGGGGTTTTAAGTGGGGAAGTCGCCGTTAGTGGCGCTTAAGTCGAATAGGAATCTTTACACAAGTTTTTAGAGAAATTTTGGAGCCTCAACGTCTGTTCTCTGTGGCTATCTTATATCGAGCTCTTTTCAATAATTGCAACATGTGAATAATGCAGACCAAGTTTAACATTGTTCTAGAGCCAAATTGGTTTTGGAGGAAGGTCAAACTACAAACGAACAGCTTAGCCGCTCTGAACCCCTTATGCTTCCCAATATGGTACATTCTCTCATTATAAACCTGGCCTATCTGAACTATTTAATAAATGGAAACCATAACATGGGTTACGCTCCTCCTAAGCGGGCCCTCCGCATCCTATCTCTGTCTTATATTAAATGCCAATGGTTTGAA
This sequence comes from Ochlerotatus camptorhynchus, assembly GCF_037179485.1. NCBI lineage: Eukaryota > Metazoa > Arthropoda > Insecta > Diptera > Culicidae > Ochlerotatus > Ochlerotatus camptorhynchus. The sequence goes on from NW_027040541.1 coordinate 266,489, forward strand.
TGTATCAATATATACATTGGAAATGACGTTCAATCAAATAAACCCCACTCACTTGGCCAGGGTTCAGAATCGTCCAGTGGGCAGTGCGCTCTACACTCCAAATTTACCCCAAATTTTATATTTTACCCCTTTGAGTATTGATTAATCACAATGAAACATTCCCCCTTATTCAGAGAGTCACGTGACTCTCTGTCACCTCGTGTGAGGTGACTCTCCATGTAAATCAAATGGAGAGTCACCTCACCGGTGAGAGAGAGTCACGTGACTCGCAGAATAAGGGGGATTGTGACAGAGCACGGACTTGAGGTTACTAGAGTTTTAAATAATCACGGTCCCTAACTGGATTGTAATATATATATTACATATAGCTACTGCCTTAACCTATTATTGTCAGGGGGTAAACAAAGTCCTAGAGCACTCAAATTTGGCCAATAGATGCTCTGAAACACAATGTATCCACATGCCAAAATTGAGCTCTCAAGGATGTTGTTTACCTCCTGACGATAATAGAATAAGGTATTGCCGAAGCCGTCAATTACCCTACCTATTATAGGTAAAATACTAACGTAACTATCCTAACTTAATCTAAAGGACTGTTCTACTTTCCATAGGGTTTTGGATATCAGTCAGTCCACAGTGGACAGTTAAGGATTATCCTCGGAATCTTGTACTGGATCCTTCGTGGTTTAAGGCGGTGGCATTGAGCACAATTCTCTCAGATTCCGTACTAAAAATTTGTATGAATTTTTTACTTAAGGGCGTGCCTGAACATCATCCAAACCATTTGTGGAATAGTTCTATTATTTGGGTTACCGTTAGGGTATTTTTACTAGGGTTGGCATACCGGCTTGTATTGCAGGGAAAATGTTGATAGGCGAATACTGATAGAAATCAAATGACACACTAGCGCCTCATGGTGAGTGAATTCTGATCTGAGCTGTCCATCTGAACAAGTTTACCCAAGACCGCAACCTTCTACCTAGTATAGATGTAAAAACAAATAATGACAAGCCAAACGGTACTCTAGCGCCGCCTGGTGATGGCATCTGGCTACCATTCAATAGGTCTTGTTCACCTGAACAACTTTGCCAAACACAGCAACCTTTTACTCGACCTTTTATTTGATCGGAATCTCGAAATTGGAACGAGTCATTCAAGTCGACCGTTTATGGCTTCTAACGATGTGCATACGGCTGGCACAACACTTTTACCGTTAAATATGTTTGTATTTCAATTGATTAAGTTTCTTACATTTCAAGTGATTTTGCCTGAACTGCCGCTATTCGCATAACAGTCCCATGTCCTATGGATTTCCTATCTACATAGGACTGTTATGCGAATAGCGACAGTGAAGGACTGGGCTCTACTCTAGAAATCTTCATCAAAATTCCAATCATGATTATTTTCAACAATGACAACCAAAGAAGGATTATGAAGTTCCTAGTGGAGAAGTAGCCGTGGAGATGAATGGAGCGCTTACCAAACAGAGGTCCGAGCTACGATTTTATCTTTTTTTTCCTTGATTTGTTTTCCGTCGATCTTGTTTTCCGTGCTGAGCACCAATGCTACCAACGCAAAGGGAGGCAGCTTCCACACTTAGACCCTACCTATCGATCCATCAACTCATGAATCGGGGTCCAACGGCTTTACTTCCCTTCCGAAGGAAGGCGTGATCAGAGATGTTATGCCTCAGAACATCCCAGTGGCGCCGACTGGGATTGAATCCAGGGCTGCTGGGGTGAGAGGTAATCACGCTTACCACTACACCACCGGCGCCGCTACGATTGTTCTCGTTGACTACGTGATTGATTTGAGATGAAGTTGCTGCACTATATACCTATCGAGAAGGCTGAGAACAATTATCTCATCGATAGGATTTGCACTTTCCATTGCAGAGAAAACGGACCGGTTTTGATCTATTTGATGGATTGTGCTACATTTCCCCGAATGTCACTTCCCCGAACGCCATTTCCCCGAATGCCGTTTCCCCGAAAGTGCCATTTCCCCGAAAAAAAAGTTAGTAAACAAATCCATAACAAATTATTATTTCTATCTCCCGCATATTGGGTAAATGTACTAATTTTTGTCCCTCCTGTCTTTTGTACCTTTAACTGAAAAATATCTTAGTACAAGTTGCCGTAAGGTCCCATTTGGCATAAAACTTGTAAGATCGATGGGGAATCCATAGAAAATAACCTTAAAAAAGCGCTTAGTTCTCAGTACTCAGTTCCAACAATATGGGATAAGGTTGAACCATTTGTGGTATTATATGTATATATGGTACTTTTCTATTAGGGTTGACAAATTGATAATATATTTTTAGAATATTTACATTTCATTTTTGAATATTTATATCGAAAAATTTGGCAAAATATCGTCGGTTTGACAAATTGGTTATAAAATTTAAGGAGATTTTGCCTTCTTTTATTTACGAGCAGTTCTTTCGAGAACTTTGGGAAAACGTGAGATCGATGGTTTGACAAATTGGTAAAATATTTTTATTCCTACTTTTTTACATAAGCAGTTCTTTCGGGAAATTTAGCAAAACTTGTTTCGGAAATTATTGCAACCAAATTTCAACAGGTGACAGTAATAAACAGAAGTTATGGCGATTTTTTTTTGTGCGCAGAAAACCGAAAAATGTTTATTTTATTAAATTAGAGCCTTTTTCTTGGTCCTTCAAAATGTATATATATATATATATATATAAATTAACTTTCGGGCCTTCGGATGGACCTTTTAAAAATAAACTACACTGGCTGAAGGCCTGACTAAGAATGATTTATTGTTACCTCAAGTGGTTACTGGTCTAAAATATTTAATACACATAATGATTGTTATTTCTGGAGTGTCAGATGTCTCGCGATGTCAGCGGTACGTGCGGTGCCGGTGGATCGCGTGGTCGTCGTCGTCGTCGTCGATGTTGCTAACTGCCGGTCTCTGGGCGCGGGCAGGGTTGAAGGAATGCTGATGCTGCTGTTGGACACGGGCAATGTTGAGGGATTGCTGATGCTGCTGCTTTGCTTAGCTATCGTTGGTGAGGCTAAGTGTTTGTTGGATTGTAGTGACGGGATCCGTTCGATAACTGCTCCCTCCTGAAGAACGAACCGTCCCGGTTCGTTTTGGCTATTTGTTTTTAATTTGCATGTGGAATGACTTCTGGTCAGGTAGAGTATTAAAATGATGACAACGACAATTATTGTTAATGATGTTCCGATGGTTGAATTTTTCTGCTGTCTGTGTAGAATTTGTAGTTGATGTCTAGTTTGAAGATGAACTTCTTCTAGTTTCTGAAGTGTGAAATTTGTACTTAAGGTTTTACCGATAATTTGCAACCCATTTAATGGAATCAGTAATGGCTGTTGCTTGGTGACATATTCAATGTCCGTAAAAGATGTATAATTAACGGTAACAGTACAATTCCGGAAGAATATTAGTGCATTTTCGCTTATATTCCTGTCGGAGAGCCCACAATTTGTAGTGACTGGGGTACTCCCTTCTCCTGTGATAACAATATAATTGCTGGCGATCTGTTTAACTTGCCTTCCAGCTGTTGCTTCTATGAGATCACAGGTACCGGTTATTCCTCTCAAGAGTCTTGAATAACACGTATCTTTGGATACATCCTTGACGTGTTGTCTGTTGCACATAACACTCTCTCCTGTTTTCATGCATTCCCCAGTGATAAGAAATGTTGAGTGATCATTGGTAAGTGCCTCGGTGAAATGAAGATTCAGCAACTTCCCATCCTTCGCGATTGGTTCCAGCAGTTGATGCTTGAAGATGTCCTCCGTCAACGTTGGTATCAACACGATGAATACAATTTTCGATTGTTTATGAATTACAATTATGTCAAGATATTCCAGAGTTTGGTCAAAACTGCTGATAGTTACTTTTTCGTGTTGTAAAATTTTGGTAGCTTCTTGAAGCTCTTCTGTAGATAAGATGTCTTTAGAAATAATTTTAACTTTAGACATTTGTATGGCTTCAAAGATGTCTTTAACATGATTGGCTAAAATATCAATATTCAGGTTTAGATTAAAAATTTCTTTTACAATTTTGATTTCGTCTGAGGCATTCTTGCCGTTTATAATGTTTTGCCTGAATCTAATGAAGTTGTTTTTAATGACATTTTGTTGGTTATTCAAAGTGTTTATAATTCTGTTTAGCCTGTCTTGAACTTTATGGTTTATTCTAATTTGTTCGTTATTTTCTGTAACCAGATCTTTATTTTGTTTTAGTAGATTATTTAATTGTTCATTGATTTTTACAAGATCTTGACTATCTGGGTTTCCGGTTATA